>NW_026988931.1:0-57887 GCF_030222135.1 Aotus nancymaae | reverse complement strand
AAATATCTGCTTCTAAATCCAAAACGCAGCTATCTAACAGAACGGTTGTCAATGTGTGCACTCAACTTCCAGAGTTAAGCCGGTGTGTGGATTCAGCAGTCTGCAAACACTTTCTCTGCAGAGTCCCAAAACAGGCGTTTTCAGCCCATTACCGGCATATGGAAGAAACAGCAGTAAGCACAGGGAAATATCTGCTTCTAAATCCAAAACGCAGCTATCTAACAGAACGGTTGTCAATGTGTGCACTCAACTTCCAGAGTTAAACCCGTGTGTGGATTCAGCAGTCTGCAAACACTTTCTCTGCAGAGTCCCAAAACAGGCGTTTTCAGCCCATTACCGGCATATGGAAGAAACAGCAGTAAGCACAGGGAAATATCTGCTTCTAAATCCAAAACGCAGCTATCTAACAGAACGGTTGTCAATGTGTGCACTCAACTTCCAGAGTTAAACCCGTGTGTGGATTCAGCAGTCTGCAAACACTTTCTCTGCAGAGTCCCAAAACAGGCGTTTTCAGCCCATTACCGGCATATGGAAGAAACAGCAGTAAGCACAGGGAAATATCTGCTTCTAAATCCAAAACGCAGCTATCTAACAGAACGGTTGTCAATGTGTGCACTCAACTTCCAGAGTTAAGCCGGTGTGTGGATTCAGCAGTCTGCAAACACTTTCTCTGCAGAGTCCCAAAACAGGCGTTTTCAGCCCATTACCGGCATATGAAGAAACAGCAGTAAGCACAGGGAAATATCTGCTTCTATATCCAAAACGCAGCTATCTAACAGAACGGTTGTCAATGTGTGCACTCAACTTCCAGAGGTAAACCCGTGTGTGGATTCAGCAGTCTGCAAACACTTTCTCTGTAGAGTCCCCAAAACAGGCGTTATCAGCCCATTACCGGCATATGGAAGAAACAGCAGTAAGCACAGGGAAATATCTGCTTCTAAATCCAAAACGCAGCTATCTAAACAGAACGGTTGTCATGTGTGCACTCAACTTCCAGAGTTAAACCCGTGTGTGGATTCAGCAGTCTGCAAACACTTTCTCTGCAGAGTCCCAAAACAGGCGTTTTCAGCCCATTACCGGCATATGGAAGAAACAGCAGTAAGCATAGGGAAATATCAGCTTCTAAATCCAAAACGCAGCTATCTAACAGAACGGTTGTCAATGTGTGCACTCAACTTCCAGAGTTAAACCTGTGTGTGGATTCAGCAGTCTGCAAACACTTTCTCTGCAGAGTCCCAAAACAGGCGTTTTCAGCCCATTACCGGCATATGGAAGAAACAGCAGTAAGCACAGGGAAATATCTGCTTGTAAATCCAAAACGCAGCTATCTAACAGACGGTTGTCAATGTGTGCACTCAACTTCCAGAGTTAAACCCGTGTGTGGATTCAGCAGTCTGCAAACACTTTCTCTGCAGAGTCCCAAAACAGGCGTTTTCAGCCCATTACCGGCATATGGAAGAAACAGCAATAAGCACAGGGAAATATCTGCTTCTAAATCCAAAACGCAGCTATCTAACAGAACGGTTGTCAATGTGTGCACTCAACTTCAGAGTTAAACCCGTGTGTGGATTCAGCAGTCTGCAAACACTTTCTCTGCAGAGTCCCAAAACAGGCGTTTTCAGCCCATTACCGGCATATGGAAGAAACAGCAGTAAGCACAGGGAAATATCTGCTTCTAAATCCAAAACGCAGCTATCTAACAGAACGGTTGTCAATGTGTGCACTCAACTTCCAGAGTTAAACCCGTGTGTGGATTCAGCAGTCTGAAAACACTTTCTGTGCAGAGTCCCAAAACAGGCGTTTTCAGCCCATTTCCGGCATATGGAAGAAACAGCAGTAAGCACAGGGAAATATCTGCTTCTAAATCCAAAACGCAGCTATCTAACAGAACGGTTTGTCAATGTGTGCACTCAACTTCCAGAGTTTAAACCGGTATGTGGATTCAGCAGTCTGCAAACATTTTCTGTGCAGAGTCCCAAAACAGGCGTTTTCAGCCCATTGCCGGCATTTTGAAGAAACAGCAGTAAGCACAGGGAAATATCTGCTTCTAAATCCAAAACGCAGCTATCTAACAGAACGGTTGTCAATGTGTGCACTCAACTTCCAGAGTTAAACCCGTGTGTGGATTCAGCAGTCTGCAAACACTTTCTCTGCAGAGTCCCAAAACAGGCTTTTTCAGCCCATTACCGGCATATGGAAGAAACAGCAGTAAGCACAGGGAAATATCTGCTTCTAAATCCAAAACGCAGCTATCTAACAGAACGGTTGTCAATGTGTGCACTCAACTTCCAGAGTTAAAACCCGTGTGTGGATTCAGCAGTCTGCAAACACTTTCTCTGCAGAGTCCCCAAAACAGGCGTTTTCAGCCCATTACCGGCATATGGAAGAAACAGCAGTAAGCACAGGGAAATATCAGCTTCTAAATCCAAAACGCAGCTATCTAACAGAACGGTTGTCAATGTGTTCACTCAACTTCCAGAGTTAAACCCGTGTGTGGATTCAGCAGTCTGCAAACACTTTCTGTGCAGAGTCCCAAAACAGGCGTTTTCAGCCCATTACCGGCATTTGGAAGAAACAGCAGTAAGTACAGGGAAATATCTGCTTCTAAATCCAAAACGCAGCTATCTAACAGAACGGTTGTCAATGTGTGCACTCAACTTCCAGAGTTAAACCCGTGTGTGGATTCAGCAGTCTGCAAACACTTTCTCTGCAGAGTCCCAAAAACAGGCGTTTTCAGCCCATTACCGGCATATGGAAGAAACAGCAGTAAGCACAGGGAATTATCAGCTTCTAAATCCAAAACGCAGCTATCTAACAGAACGGTTGTCAATGTGTGCACTCAACTTCCAGAGTTAAACCAGTGTGTGGATTCAGCAGTCTTAAAACACTTTCTCTGCAGAGTCCCAAAAGAGGCGTTTTCAGCCCATTACCGGCATATGGAAGAAACAGCAGTAAGCACAGGGAAATATCTGCTTCTAAATCCAAAACGCAGCTATCTAACAGAACGGTTGTCAATGTGTGCACTCAACTTCCAGAGTTAAACCCGTGTGTGGATTCAGCAGTCTGAAAACACTTTCTCTGCAGAGTCCCAAAACAGGCGTTTTCAGCCCATTACCGGCATATGGAAGAAACAGCAGTAAGCACAGGGAAATATCTGCTTCTAAATCCAAAACGCAGCTATCTAACAGAACGGTTGTCAATGTGTGCACTCAACTTCCAGAGTTAAACCCATGTGTGGATTCAGCAGTCTGCAAACACTTTCTCTGCAAAGTCCCAAAACAGGCGTTTTCAGCCCATTACCGGCATATGGAAGAAACAGCAGTAAGCACAGGGAAATATCAGCTTCTAAATCCAAAACGCAGCTATCTAACAGAACGGTTGTCAATGTGTTCACTCAACTTCCAGAGTTAAACCCGGGTGTGGATTCAGCAGTCTGCAAACATTTTCTGTGCAGAGTCCCAAAACAGGCGTTTTCAGCCCATTACCGGCATATGGAAGAAACAGCAGTAAGCACAGGGAAATATCTGCTTCTAAATCCAAAACGCAGCTATATAACAGAACGGTTGTCAATGTGTGCACTCAACTTCCAGAGTTAAACCCGTGTGTGGATTCAGCAGTCTACAAACACTTTCTCTGCAGAGTCCCAAAACAGGCGTTTTCAGCCCATTACCCGGCATATGGAAGAAACAGCAGTAAGCACAGGGAAATATCTGCTTCTAAATCCAAAACGCAGCTATCTAACAGAACGGTTGTAAATGTGTGCACTCAATTTCCAGAGTTTAAACCCGTGTGTGGATTCAGCAGTCTGCAAACACTTTCTCTGCAGAGTCCCAAAACAGGCGTTTTCAGCCCATTACCGGCATATGGAAGAAACAGCAATAAGCACAGGGAAATATCTACTTCTAAATCCAAAACGCAGCTATCTAACAGAACGGTTGTCAATGTGTGCACTCAACTTCCAGAGTTAAACCCGTGTGTGGATTCAGCAGTCTGCAAACACTTTCTCTGCAGAGTCCCAAAACAGGCGTTTTCAGCCCATTACCGGCATATGGAAGAAACAGCAGTAAGCACAGGGGAAATATCTGCTTCTAAATCCAAAACGCAGCTATCTAACAGAACGGTTGTCAATGTGTGCACTCAACTTCCAGAGTTAAACCCGTGTGCGGATTCAGCAGTCTTAAAACACTTTCTCTCTGCAGAGTCCCAAAACAGGCGTTTTCAGCCCATTACCGGCATATGGAAGAAACAGCAGTAAGCACAGGGAAATATCTGCTTCTAAATCCAAAACGCAGCTATCTAACAGAACGGTTGTCAATGTGTGCACTCAACTTCCAGAGTTTAACCGGTGTGTGGATTCAGCAGTCTGCAAACACTTTCTGTGCAGAGTCCCAAAACAGGCGTTTTCAGCCCATTACCGGCATTTGGAAGAAACAGCAGTAAGCACAGGGAAATATCTGCTTCTAAATCCAAAACGCAGCTATCTAACAGAACGGTTGTCAATGTGTGCACTCAACTTCCAGAGTTAAACCCGTGTGTGGATTCAGCAGTCTGCAAACACTTTCTCTGCAGAGTCCCAAAACAGGCGTTTTCAGCCCATTACCCGCATATGGAAGAAACAGCAGTAAGCACAGGGAAATATCAGCTTCTAAATCCAAAACGCAGCTATCTAACAGAACGGTTGTCAATGTGTGCACTCAACTTCCAGAGTTAAACCCGTGTGTGGATTCAGCAGTCTGCAAACACTTTCTCTGCAGAGTCCCAAAACAGGCGTTTTCAGCCCATTACCGGCATATGGAAGAAACAGCAGTAAGCACAGGGAAATATCTGCTTCTAAATCCAAAACGCAGCTATCTAACAGAACGGTTGTCAATGTGTGCACTCAACTTCCAGAGTTAAACCCGTGTGTGGATTCAGCAGTCTGCAAACACTTTCTCTGCAGAGTCCCAAAACAGGCGTTTTCAGCCCATTACCGGCATATGGAAGAAACAGCAGTAAGCACAGGGAAATATCTGCTTCTAAATCCAAAACGCAGCTATCTAACAGAACGGTTGTCAATGTGTGCACTCAACTTCCAGAGTTAAGCCGGTGTGTGGATTCAGCAGTCTGCAAACACTTTCTCTGCAGAGTCCCAAAACAGGCGTTTTCAGCCCATTACCGGCATATGGAAGAAACAGCAGTAAGCACAGGGAAATATCTGCTTCTAAATCCAAAACGCAGCTATCTAACAGAACGGTTGTCAATGTGTGCACTCAACTTCCAGAGTTAAACCCGTGTGTGGATTCAGCAGTCTGCAAACACTTTCTCTGCAGAGTCCCAAAACAGGCGTTTTCAGCCCATTACGGCATATGGAAGAAACAGCAGTAAGCACAGGGAAATATCTGCTTCTAAATCCAAAACGCAGCTATCTAACAGAACGGTTGTCAATGTGTGCACTCAACTTCCAGAGTTAAACCCGTGTGTGGATTCAGCAGTCTGCAAACACTTTCTCTGCAGAGTCCCAAAACAGGCGTTTTCAGCCCATTACCGGCATATGGAAGAAACAGCAGTAAGCACAGGGAAATATCTGCTTCTAAATCCAAAACGCAGCTATCTAACAGAACGGTTGTCAATGTGTGCACTCAACTTCCAGAGTTAAGCCGGTGTGTGGATTCAGCAGTCTGCAAACACTTTCTCTGCAGAGTCCCAAAACAGGCGTTTTCAGCCCATTACCGGCATATGGAAGAAACAGCAGTAAGCACAGGGAAATATCTGCTTCTATATCCAAAACGCAGCTATCTAACAGAACGGTTGTCAATGTGTGCACTCAACTTCCAGAGGTAAACCCGTGTGTGGATTCAGCAGTCTGCAAACACTTTCTCTGTAGAGTCCCAAAACAGGCGTTATCAGCCCATTTACCGGCATATGGAAGAAACAGCAGTAAGCACAGGGAAATATCTGCTTCTAAATCCAAAACGCAGCTATCTAACAGAACGGTTGTCAATGTGTGCACTCAACTTCCAGAGTTAAACCCGTGTGTGGATTCAGCAGTCTGCAAACACTTTCTCTGCAGAGTACCAAAACAGACGTTTTCAGCCCATTACCGGCATATGGAAGAAACAGCAGTAAGCACAGGGAAATATCTGCTTCTAAATCCAAAATGCAGCTACCTAACAGAACGGTTGTCAATGTGTGCACTCAACTTCCAGAGATAAACCCGTGTGTGGATTCAGCAGTCTGCAAACACTTTCTCTGCAGAGTCCCAAAACAGGCGTTTTCAGCCCATTACCGGCATATGGAAGAAACAGCAGTAAGCACAGGTAAATATCTGCTTCTAAATCCAAAACGCAGCTATCTAACAGAACGGTTGTCAATGTGTGCACTCAACTTCCAGAGTTAAACCCGTGTGTGGATTCAGCAGTCTGCAAACACTTTCTCTGCAGAGTCCCAAAACAGACGTTTTCAGCCCATTACCGGCATATGGAAGAAACAGCAGTAAGCACAGGGAAATATCTGCTTCTAAATCCAAAACGCAGCTATCTAACAGAACGGTTGTCAATGTGTGCACTCAACTTCCAGAGATAAACCCGTGTGTGGATTCAGCAGTCTGCAAACACTTTCACTGCAGAGTCCCAAAACAGGCGTTTTCAGCCCATTACCGGCATATGGAAGAAACAGCAGTAAGCACAGGGAAATATCTGCTTCTAAATCCAAAACGCAGCTATCTAACAGAACGGTTGTCAATGTGTGCACTCAACTTCCAGAGTTAAACCCGTGTGTGGATTCAGCAGTCTGCAAACACTTTCTCTGCAGAGTCCCAAAACAGGCGTTTTCAGCCCATTACCGGCATATGGAAGAAACAGCAGTAAGCACAGGGAAATATCTGCTTCTAAATCCAAAACGCAGCTATCTAACAGAACGGTTGTCAATGTGTGCACTCAACTTCCAGAGTTAAACCCGTGTGTGGATTCAGCAGTCTGCAAACACTTTCTCTGCAGAGTCCCAAAACAGGCGTTTTCAGCCCATACCGGCATTTGGAAGAAACAGCAGTAAGCACAGGGAAATATCTGCTTCTAAATCCAAAACGCAGCTATCTAACAGAACGGTTGACAATGTGTGCACTCAACTTCCAGAGTTAAACCCGTGTGTGGATTCAGCAGTCTGCAAACACTTTCTCTGCAGAGTCCCAAAACAGGCGTTTTCAGCCCCATACCAGCACATGGAAGAAACAGCAGTAAGTACAGGTAAATATCTGCTTCTAAATCCAAAACGCAGCTATCTAACAGAACGGTTGTCAATGTGTTCACTCAACTTCCAGAGTTAAACCCGTGTGTGGATTCAGTAGCCTGCAAACACTTTCTGTGCAGAGTCCCAAAACAGGCGTTTTCAGCCCATTACCGGCATATGGAAGAAACAGCAGTAAGCACAGGGAAATATCTGCTTCTAAATCCAAAACGCAGCTATCTAACAGAACGGTTGTCAATGTGTGCACTCAACTTCCAGAGTTAAACCCGTGTGTGGATTCAGCAGTCTGCAAACACTTTCTCTGCAGAGTCCCAAAACAGGCGTTTTCAGCCCATTACCCGGCATATGGAAGAAACAGCAGTAAGCACAGGGAAACATCAGCTTCTAAATCCAAAACGCAGCTATCTAACAGAACGGTTGTCAATGTGTGCACTCAACTTCCAGAGTTAAACCCGTGTGTGGATTCAGCAGTCTGCAAACACTTTCTCTGCAGAGTCCCAAAACAGGCGTTTTCAGCCCATTACCGGCATATGGAAGAAACAGCAGTAAGCAAAGGGAAATATCTGCTTCTAAATCCAAAACGCAGCTATCTAACAAAACGGTTGTCAATGTGTGCACTCAACTTCCAGAGTTAAACCCGTGTGTGGATTCAGCAGTCTGCAAACACTTTCTCTGCAGAGTCCCAAAACAGGCGTTTTCAGCCCATTAACGGCCTATGGAAGAAACAGCAGTAAGCACAGGGAAATATCTGCTTCTAAATCCAAAACGCAGCTATCTAACAGAACGGTTGTCAATGTGTGCACTCAACTTCCAGAGTTAAAACCCGTGTGAGGATTCAGCAGTCTGCAAACACTTTATCTGCAGAGTCCCAAAACAGGCGTTTTCAGCCCATTACCGGCATTTGGAAGAAAACAGCAGTAAGCACAGGGAAATATCTGCTTCTAAATCCTAAACGCAGCTATCTAACAGAACGGTTGTCAATGTGTGCACTCAACTTCCAGAGTTAAACCCGTGTGTGGATTCAGCAGTCTGCAAACACTTTCTCTGCAGAGTCCCAAAACAGGCGTTTTCAGCCCATTACCGGCATTTGGAAGAAACAGCAGTAAGCACAGGGAAATATCTGCTTCTAAATCCTAAACGCAGCTATCTAACAGAACGGTTGTCAATGTGTGCACTCAACTTCCAGAGTTAAACCCGTGTGTGGATTCAGCAGTCTGCAAACACTTTCTCTGCAGAGTCCCAAAACAGGCGTTTTCAGCCCATTACCGGCATTTGGAAGAAACAGCAGTAAGCACAGGGAAATATCTGCTTCTAAATCCAAAACGCAGCTATCTAACAGAACGGTTGTCAATGTGTGCACTCAACTTCCAGAGTTAAACCCGTGTGTGGATTCAGCAGTCTGCAAACACTTTCTCTGCAGAGTCCCAAAACAGGCGTTTTCAGCCCATTACCGGCATATGGAAGAAACAGCAGTAAGCACAGGGGAATATCTGCTTGTAAATCCAAAACGCAGCTATCTAACAGAACGGTTGTCAATGTGTCCACTCAACTTCCAGAGGTAAACCCGTGTGTGGATTCAGCAGTCTGCAAACACTTTCTCTGCAGAGTCCCAAAACAGGCGTTTTCAACCCATTACCGGCATAAGGAAGAAACAGCAGTAAGCACAGGGAAATATCTGCTTCTAAATCCAAAACGCAGCTATCTAACAGAACGGTTGTCAATGTGTGCACTCAACTTCCAGAGTTAAACCAGTGTGTGGATTCAGCAGTCTTAAAACACTTTCTGTGCAGAGTCCCAAAACAGGCGTTTTCAGCCCATTACCGGCATAAGGAAGAAACAGCAGTAAGCACAGGGAAATATCTGCTTCTAAATCCAAAACGCATCTATCTAACAGAACGGTTGTCAATGTGTGCACTCAACTTCCAGAGATAAACCCGTGTGTGGATCCAGCAGTCTGCAAACACTTTCTCTGCAGAGTCCCAAAACAGGCGTTTTCAGCCCATTACCGGCATATGGAAGAAACAGCAGTAAGCACAGGGAAATATCTGCTTCTAAATCCAAAACGCAGCTATCTAACAGAACGGTTGTCAATGTGTGCACTCAACTTCCAGAGTTAAGCCGGTGTGTGGATTCAGCAGTCTGCAAACACTTTCTCTGCAGAGTCCCAAAACAGGCGTTTTCAGCCCATTACCGGCATATGGAAGAAACAGCAGTAAGCACAGGGAAATATCTGCTTCTAAATCCAAAACGCAGCTATCTAACAGAACGGTTGTCAATGTGTGCACTCAACTTCCAGAGATAAACCCGTGTGTGGATTCATCAGTCTGCAAACACTTTCTCTGCAGAGTCCCAAAACAGGCGTTTTCAGCCCATTACCGGCATATGGAAGAAACAGCAGTAAGCACAGGGAAATATCTGCTTCTAAATCCAAAACGCAGCTATCTAACAGAACGGTTGACAATGTGTGCACTCAACTTCCAGAGTTAAACCCGTGTGTGGATTCAGCAGTCTGCAAACACTTTCTCTGCAGAGTCCCAAAACAGGCGTTTTCAGCCCATTACCGGCATATGGAAGAAACAGCAGTAAGCACAGGGAAATATCTGCTTCTAAATCCAAAACGCAGCTATCTAACAGAACGGTTGTCAATGTGTGCACTCAACTTCCAGAGTTAAACCCGTGTGTGGATTCAGCAGTCTGCAAACACTTTCTCTGCAGAGTCCCAAAACAGGCGTTTTCAGCCCATTACCGGCATATGGAAGAAACAGCAGTAAGCACAGGGAAATATCAGCTTCTAAATCCAAAACGCAGCTATCTAACAGAACGGTTGTCAATGTGTGCACTCAAGTTCCAGAGTTAAACCTGTGTGTGGATTCAGCAGTCTGCAAACACTTTCTCTGCAGAGTCCCAAAACAGGCGTTTTCAGCCCATTACCGGCATATGGAAGAAACAGCAGTAAGCACAGGGAAATATCTGCTTGTAAATCCAAAACGCAGCTATCTAACAGAACGGTTGTCAATGTGTGCACTCAACTTCCAGAGTTAAACCCGTGTGTGGATTCAGCAGTCTGCAAACACTTTCTCTGCAGAGTCCCAAAACAGGCGTTTTCAGCCCATTACCGGCATATGGAAGAAACAGCAATAAGCACAGGGAAATATCTGCTTCTAAATCCAAAACGCAGCTATCTAACAGAACGGTTGTCAATGTGTGCACTCAACTTCCAGAGTTAAGCCCGTGTGTGGATTCAGCAGTCTGCAAACACTTTCTCTGCAGAGTCCCAAAACAGGCGTTTTCAGCCCATTACCGGCATATGGAAGAAACAGCAGTAAGCACAGGGAAATATCTGCTTCTAAATCCAAAACGCAGCTATCTAACAGAACGGTTGTCAATGTGTGCACTCAACTTCCAGAGTTAAACCCGTGTGTGGATTCAGCAGTCTGAAAACACTTTCTGTGCAGAGTCCCAAAACAGTCGTTTTCAGCCCATTACCGGCATATGGAAGAAACAGCAGTAAGCACAGGGAAATATCTGCTTCTAAATCCAAAACGTAGCTATCTAACAGAACGGTTGTCAATGTGTGCACTCAACTTCCAGAGTTTAACCGGTATGTGGATTCATCAGTCTGCAAACATTTTCTGTGCAGAGTCCCAAAACAGGCGTTTTCAGCCCATTACCGGCATTTGGAAGAAACAGCAGTAAGCACAGGGAAATATCTGCTTCTAAATCCAAAACGCAGCTATCTAACAGAACGGTTGTCAATGTGTGCACTCAACTTCCAGAGTTAAACCCGTGTGTGGATTCAGCAGTCTTAAAACACTTTCTGTGCAGAGTCCCAAAACAGGCGTTTTCAGCCCATTACCGGCATAAGGAAGAAACAGCAGTAAGCACAGGGAAATATCTGCTTCTAAATCCAAAACGCAGCTATCTAACAGAACGGTTGTCAATGTGTGCACTCAACTTCCAGAGATAAACCCGTGTGTGGATCCAGCAGTCTGCAAACACTTTCTCTGCAGAGTCCCAAAACAGGCGTTTTCAGCCCATTACCGGCATTTGGAAGAAACAGCAGTAAGCACAGGGAAATATCTGCTTCTAAATCCAAAACGCAGCTCTCTAACAGAACGGTTGACAATGTGTGCACTCAACTTCCAGAGTTAAACCCGTGTGTGGATTCAGCAGTCTGCAAACACTTTCTCTGCAGAGTCCCAAAACAGGCGTTTTCAGCCCATTACCGGCATATGGAAGAAACAGCAGTAAGCACAGGGAAATATCTGCTTCTAAATCCGAAACGCAGCTATCTAACAGAACGGTTGTCAATGTGTGCACTCAACTTCCAGAGTTAAACCCGTGTGTGGATCCAGCAGTCTGCAAACACTTTCTCTGCAGAGTCCCAAAACAGGCGTTTTCAGCCCATTACCGGCATTTGGAAGAAACAGCAGTAAGCACAGGGAAATATCTGCTTCTAAATCCAAAACGCAGCTATCTAACAGAACGGTTGACAATGTGTGCACTCAACTACCAGAGTTAAACCCGTGTGTGGATTCAGCAGTCTGCAAACACTTTCTCTGCAGAGTCCCAAAACAGGCGTTTTCAGCCCATTACCGGCATATGGAAGAAACAGCAGTAAGCACAGGGAAATATCTGCTTCTAAATCCAAAACGCAGCTATCTAACAGAACGGTTGTCAATGTGTGCACTCAACTTCCAGAGTTAAACCCGTGTGTGGTTTCAGCAGTCTGCAAACACTTTCTCTGCAGAGTCCCAAAACAGGCGTTTTCAGCCCATTACCGGCATATGGAAGAAACAGCAGTAAGCATAGGGAAATATCAGCTTCTAAATCCAAAACGCAGCTATCTAACAGAACGGTTGTCAATGTGTGCACTCAACTTCCAGATTTAAACCTGTGTGTGGATTCAGCAGTCTGCAAACACTTTCTCTGCAGAGTCCCAAAACAGGCGTTTTCAGCCCATTACCGGCATATGGAAGAAACAGCAGTAAGCACAGGGAAATATCTGCTTGTAAATCCAAAACGCAGCTATCTAACAGGACGGTTGTCAATGTGTGCACTCAACTTCCAGAGTTAAACCCGTGTGTGGATTCAGCAGTCTTAAAACACTTTCTCTGCAGAGTCCCAAAACAGGCGTTTTCAGCCCATTACCGGCATATGGAAGAAACAGCAATAAGCACAGGGAAATAGCTGCTTCTAAATCCAAAACGCAGCTATCTAACAGAACGGTTGTCAATGTGTGCACTCAACTTCCAGAGTTAAACCCGTGTGTGGATTCAGCAGTCTGCAAACACTTTCTCTGCAGAGTCCCAAAACAGGCGTTTTCAGCCCATTACCGGCATATGGAAGAAACAGCAGTAAGCACAGGGAAATATCTGCTTCTAAATCCAAAACGCAGCTATCTAACAGAACGGTTGTCAAAGTGTGCACTCAACTTCCAGAGTTAAACCCGTGTGTGGATTCAGCAGTCTGAAAACACTTTCTGTGCAGAGTCCCAAAACAGGCGTTTTCAGCCCATTTCCGGCATATGGAAGAAACAGCAGTAAGCACAGGGAAATATCTGCTTCTAAATCCAAAACGCAGCTATCTAACAGAACGGTTGTCAATGTGTGCACTCAACTTCCAGAGTTTAACCGGTATGTGGATTCAGCAGTCTGCAAACATTTTCTGTGCAGAGTCCCAAAACAGGCGTTTTCAGCCCATTGCCGGCATTTTGAAGAAACAGCAGTAAGCACAGGGAAATATCTGCTTCTAAATCCAAAACGCAGCTATCTAACAGAACGGTTGTCAATGTGTGCACTCAACTTCCAGAGTTAAACCCGTGTGTGGATTCAGCAGTCTGCAAACACTTTCTCTGCAGAGTCCCAAAACAGGCTTTTTCAGCCCATTACCGGCATATGGAAGAAACAGCAGTAAGCACAGGGAAATATCTGCTTCTAAATCCAAAACGCAGCTATCTAACAGAACGGTTGTCAATGTGTGCACTCAACTTCCAGAGTTAAACCCGTGTGTGGATTCAGCAGTCTGCAAACACTTTCTCTGCAGAGTCCCAAAACAGGCGTTTTCAGCCCATTACCGGCATATGGAAGAAACAGCAGTAAGCACAGGGAAATATCAGCTTCTAAATCCAAAACGCAGCTATCTAACAGAACGGTTGTCAATGTGTTCACTCAACTTCCAGAGTTAAACCCGTGTGTGGATTCAGCAGTCTGCAAACACTTTCTGTGCAGAGTCCCAAAACAGGCGTTTTCAGCCCATTACCGGCATTTGGAAGAAACAGCAGTAAGTACAGGGAAATATCTGCTTCTAAATCCAAAACGCAGCTATCTAACAGAACGGTTGTCAATGTGTGCACTCAACTTCCAGAGTTAAACCCGTGTGTGGATTCAGCAGTCTGCAAACACTTTCTCTGCAGAGTCCCAAAACAGGCGTTTTCAGCCCATTACCGGCATATGGAAGAAACAGCAGTAAGCACAGGGAATTATCAGCTTCTAAATCCAAAACGCAGCTATCTAACAGAACGGTTGTCAATGTGTGCACTCAACTTCCAGAGTTAAACCAGTGTGTGGATTCAGCAGTCTTAAAACACTTTCTCTGCAGAGTCCCAAAAGAGGCGTTTTCAGCCCATTACCGGCATATGGAAGAAACAGCAGTAAGCACAGGGAAATATCTGCTTCTAAATCCAAAACGCAGCTATCTAACAGAACGGTTGTCAATGTGTGCACTCAACTTCCAGAGTTAAACCCGTGTGTGGATTCAGCAGTCTGAAAACACTTTCTCTGCAGAGTCCCAAAACAGGCGTTTTCAGCCCATTACCGGCATATGGAAGAAACAGCAGTAAGCACAGGGAAATATCTGCTTCTAAATCCAAAACGCAGCTATCTAACAGAACGGTTGTCAATGTGTGCACTCAACTTCCAGAGTTAAACCCATGTGTGGATTCAGCAGTCTGCAAACACTTTCTCTGCAAAGTCCCAAAACAGGCGTTTTCAGCCCATTACCGGCATATGGAAGAAACAGCAGTAAGCACAGGGAAATATCAGCTTCTAAATCCAAAACGCAGCTATCTAACAGAACGGTTGTCAATGTGTTCACTCAACTTCCAGAGTTAAACCCGGGTGTGGATTCAGCAGTCTGCAAACATTTTCTGTGCAGAGTCCCAAAACAGGCGTTTTCAGCCCATTACCGGCATATGGAAGAAACAGCAGTAAGCACAGGGAAATATCTGCTTCTAAATCCAAAACGCAGCTATATAACAGAACGGTTGTCAATGTGTGCACTCAACTTCCAGAGTTAAACCCGTGTGTGGATTCAGCAGTCTACAAACACTTTCTCTGCAGAGTCCCAAAACAGGCGTTTTCAGCCCATTACCGGCATATGGAAGAAACAGCAGTAAGCACAGGGAAATATCTGCTTCTAAATCCAAAACGCAGCTATCTAACAGAACGGTTGTAAATGTGTGCACTCAACTTCCAGAGTTAAACCCGTGTGTGGATTCAGCAGTCTGCAAACACTTTCTCTGCAGAGTCCCAAAACAGGCGTTTTCAGCCCATTACCGGCATATGGAAGAAACAGCAATAAGCACAGGGAAATATCTACTTCTAAATCCAAAACGCAGCTATCTAACAGAACGGTTGTCAATGTGTGCACTCAACTTCCAGAGTTAAACCCGTGTGTGGATTCAGCAGTCTGCAAACACTTTCTCTGCAGAGTCCCAAAACAGGCGTTTTCAGCCCATTACCGGCATATGGAAGAAACAGCAGTAAGCACAGGGAAATATCTGCTTCTAAATCCAAAACGCAGCTATCTAACAGAACGGTTGTCAATGTGTGCACTCAACTTCCAGAGTTAAACCCGTGTGCGGATTCAGCAGTCTTAAAACACTTTCTCTGCAGAGTCCCAAAACAGGCGTTTTCAGCCCATTACCGGCATATGGAAGAAACAGCAGTAAGCACAGGGAAATATCTGCTTCTAAATCCAAAACGCAGCTATCTAACAGAACGGTTGTCAATGTGTGCACTCAACTTCCAGAGTTTAACCGGTGTGTGGATTCAGCAGTCTGCAAACACTTTCTGTGCAGAGTCCCAAAACAGGCGTTTTCAGTCCATTACCGGCATTTGGAAGAAACAGCAGTAAGCACAGGGAAATATCAGCTTCTAAATCCAAAACGCAGCTATCTAACAGAACGGTTGTCAATGTGTTCACTCAACTTCCAGAGTTAAACCCGGGTGTGGATTCAGCAGTCTGCAAACATTTTCTGTGCAGAGTCCCAAAACAGGCGTTTTCAGCCCATTACCGGCATATGGAAGAAACAGCAGTAAGCACAGGGAAATATCTGCTTCTAAATCCAAAACGCAGCTATATAACAGAACGGTTGTCAATGTGTGCACTCAACTTCCAGAGTTAAACCCGTGTGTGGATTCAGCAGTCTACAAACACTTTCTCTGCAGAGTCCCAAAACAGGCGTTTTCAGCCCATTACCGGCATATGGAAGAAACAGCAGTAAGCACAGGGAAATATCTGCTTCTAAATCCAAAACGCAGCTATCTAACAGAACGGTTGTAAATGTGTGCACTCAACTTCCAGAGTTAAACCCGTGTGTGGATTCAGCAGTCTGCAAACACTTTCTCTGCAGAGTCCCAAAACAGGCGTTTTCAGCCCATTACCGGCATATGGAAGAAACAGCAATAAGCACAGGGAAATATCTACTTCTAAATCCAAAACGCAGCTATCTAACAGAACGGTTGTCAATGTGTGCACTCAACTTCCAGAGTTAAACCCGTGTGTGGATTCAGCAGTCTGCAAACACTTTCTCTGCAGAGTCCCAAAACAGGCGTTTTCAGCCCATTACCGGCATATGGAAGAAACAGCAGTAAGCACAGGGAAATATCTGCTTCTAAATCCAAAACGCAGCTATCTAACAGAACGGTTGTCAATGTGTGCACTCAACTTCCAGAGTTAAACCCGTGTGCGGATTCAGCAGTCTTAAAACACTTTCTCTGCAGAGTCCCAAAACAGGCGTTTTCAGCCCATTACCGGCATATGGAAGAAACAGCAGTAAGCACAGGGAAATATCTGCTTCTAAATCCAAAACGCAGCTATCTAACAGAACGGTTGTCAATGTGTGCACTCAACTTCCAGAGTTTAACCGGTGTGTGGATTCAGCAGTCTGCAAACACTTTCTGTGCAGAGTCCCAAAACAGGCGTTTTCAGTCCATTACCGGCATTTGGAAGAAACAGCAGTAAGCACAGGGAAATATCTGCTTCTAAATCCAAAACGCAGCTATCTAACAGAACGGTTGTAAATGTGTGCACTCAACTTCCAGAGTTAAACCCGTGTGTGGATTCAGCAGTCTGCAAACACTTTCTCTGCAGAGTCCCAAAACAGGCGTTTTCAGCCCATTACCCGCATATGGAAGAAACAGCAGTAAGCACAGGGAAATATCAGCTTCTAAATCCAAAACGCAGCTATCTAACAGAACGGTTGTCAATGTGTGCACTCAACTTCCAGAGTTAAACCCGTGTGTGGATTCAGCAGTCTGCAAACACTTTCTCTGCAGAGTCCCAAAACAGGCGTTTTCAGCCCATTACCGGCATATGGAAGAAACAGCAGTAAGCACAGGGAAATATCTGCTTCTAAATCCAAAACGCAGCTATCTAACAGAACGGTTGTCAATGTGTGCACTCAACTTCCAGAGTTAAACCCGTGTGTGGATTCAGCAGTCTGCAAACACTTTCTCTGCAGAGTCCCAAAACAGGCGTTTTCAGCCCATTACCGGCATATGGAAGAAACAGCAGTAAGCACAGGGAAATATCTGCTTCTAAATCCAAAACGCAGCTATCTAACAGAACGGTTGTCAATGTGTGCACTCAACTTCCAGAGTTAAGCCCGTGTGTGGATTCAGCAGTCTGCAAACACTTTCTCTGCAGAGTCCCAAAACAGGCGTTTTCAGCCCATTACCGGCATATGGAAGAAACAGCAGTAAGCACAGGGAAATATCTGCTTGTAAATCCAAAACGCAGCTATCTAACAGAACGGTTGTCAATGTGTGCACTCAACTTCCAGAGTTAAACCCGTGTGTGGATTCAGCAGTCTGCAAACACTTTCTCTGCAGAGTCCCAAAACAGGCGTTTTCAGCCCATTACCGGCATATGGAAGAAACAGCAGTAAGCACAGGGAAATATCTGCTTCTAAATCCAAAACGCAGCTATCTAACAGAACGGTTGTCAATGTGTGCACTCAACTTCCAGAGTTAAACCCGTGTGTGGATTCAGCAGTCTGCAAACACTTTCTCTGCAGAGTCCCAAAACAGGCGTTTTCAGCCCATTACCGGCATATGGAAGAAACAGCAGTAAGCACAGGGAAATATCAGCTTTTAAATCCAAAACGCAGCTATCTAACAGAACGGTTGTCAATGTGTGCACTCAACTTCCAGAGTTAAACCCGTGTGTGGATTCAGCAGTCTGCAAACACTTTCTGTGCAGAGTCCCAAAACAGGCGTTTTCAGCCCATTACCGGCATATTGAAGAAACAGCAGTAAGCACAGGGAAATATCTGCTTCTAAATCCAAAACGCAGCTATCTAACAGAACGGTTGTCAATGTGTGCACTCAACTTCCAGAGTTAAACCCGTGTGTGGATTCAGCAGTCTTAAAACACTTTCTCTGCGGAGTCCCAAAACAGGCGTTTTCAGCCCATTACCGGCATATGGAAGAAACAGCAGTAAGCACAGGGAAATATCTGCTTCTAAATCCAAAACGCAGCTATCTAACAGAACGGTTGTCAATGTGTGCACTCAACTTCCAGAGTTTAACCGGTGTGTGGATTCAGCAGTCTGCAAACACTTTCTGTGCAGAGTCCCAAAACAGGCGTTTTCAGCCCATTACCGGCATTTGGAAGAAACAGCAGTAAGCACAGGGAAATATCTGCTTCTAAATCCAAAACGCAGCTATCTAACAGAACGGTTGTCAATGTGTGCACTCAACTTCCAGAGTTAAACCCGTGTGTGGATTCAGCAGTCTGCAAACACTTTCTCTGCAGAGTCCCAAAACAGGCGTTTTCAGCCCATTACCCGCATATGGAAGAAACAGCAGTAAGCACAGGGAAATATCTGCTTCTAAATCCAAAACGCAGCTATCTAACAGAACGGTTGTCAATGTGTGCACTCAACTTCCAGAGTTAAGCCCGTGTGTGGATTCAGCAGTCTGCAAACACTTTCTCTGCAGAGTCCCAAAACAGGCGTTTTCAGCCCATTACCGGCATATGGAAGAAACAGCAGTAAGCACAGGGAAATATCTGCTTCTAAATCCAAAACGCAGCTATCTAACAGAACGGTTGTCAATGTGTGCACTCAACTTCCAGAGTTAAACCCGTGTGTGGATCCAGCAGTCTGCAAACACTTTCTCTGCAGAGTCCCAAAACAGACGTTTTCAGCCCATTACCGGCATTTGGAAGAAACAGCAGTAAGCACAGGGAAATATCTGCTTCTAAATCCAAAACGCAGCTATCTAACAGAACGGTTGACAATGTGTGCACTCAACGTCCAGAGTTAAACCCGTGTGTGGATTCAACAGTCTGCAAACACTTTCTCTGCAGAGTCCCAAAACAGGCGTTTTCAGCCCATTACCGGCATATGGAAGAAACAGCAATAAGCACAGGGAAATATCTGCTTCTAAATCCAAAACGCAGCTATCTAACAGAACGGTTGTCAATGTGTGCACTCAACTTCCAGAGTTAAACCCGTGTGTGGATTCAGCAGTCTGCAAACACTTTCTCTGCAGAGTCCCAAAACAGGCGTTTTCAGCCCATTACCAGCATATGGAAGAAACAGCAGTAAGCACAGGGAAATATCTGCTTCTAAATCCAAAACGCAGCTATCTAACAGAACGGTTGTCAATGTGTGCACTCAACTTCCAGAGTTAAACCCGTGTGTGGATTCAGCAGTCTTAAAACACTTTCTCTGCAGAGTCCCAAAACAGGCGTTTTCAGCCCATTACCGGCATATGGAAGAAACAGCAGTAAGCACAGGGAAATATCTGCTTCTAAATCCAAAACGCAGCTATATAACAGAACGGTTGTCAATGTGTGCACTCAACTTCCAGAGTTAAACCCGTGTGTGGATTCAGCAGTCTGCAAACACTTTCTCTGCAGAGTCCCAAAACAGGCGTTTTCAGCCCATTACCGGCATATGGAAGAAACAGCAGTAAGCACAGGGAAATATCAGCTTTTAAATCCAAAACGCAGCTATCTAACAGAACGGTTGTCAATGTGTGCACTCAACTTCCAGAGTTAAACCCGTGTGTGGATTCAGCAGTCTGCAAACACTTTCTCTGCAGAGTCCCAAAACAGGCGTTTTCAGCCCATTACCGGCATATGGAAGAAACAGCAGTAAGCACAGGGAAATATCTGCTTCTAAATCCAAAACGCAGCTATCTAACAGAACGGTTGTCAATGTGTGCACTCAACTTCCAGAGTTAAACCCGTGTGTGGATTCAGCAGTCTTAAAACACTTTCTCTGCAGAGTCCCAAAACAGGCGTTTTCAGCCCATTACCGGCATATGGAAGAAACAGCAGTAAGCACAGGGAAATATCTGCTTCTAAATCCAAAACGCAGCTATATAACAGAACGGTTGTCAATGTGTGCACTCAACTTCCAGAGTTAAACCCGTGTGTGGATCCAGCAGTCTGCAAACACTTTCTCTGCAGAGTCCCAAAACAGGCGTTTTCAGCCCATTATCGGCATTTGGAAGAAACAGCAGTAAGCACAGGGAAATATCTGCTTCTAAATCCAAAACGCAGCTATCTAACAGAACGGTTGACAATGTGTGCACTCAACGTCCAGAGTTAAACCCGTGTGTGGATTCAACAGTCTGCAAACACTTTCTCTGCAGAGTCCCAAAACAGGCGTTTTCAGCCCTTTACCGGCATATGGAAGAAACAGCAGTAAGCACAGGGAAATATCAGCTTCTAAATCCAAAACGCAGCTATCTAACAGAACGGTTGTCAATGTGTGCACTCAACTTCCAGAGTTAAACCCGTGTGTGGATTCAGCAGTCTGCAAACACTTTCTCTGCAGAGTCCCAAAACAGGCGTTTTCAGCCCATTACCAGCATATGGAAGAAACAGCAGTAAGCACAGGGAAATATCTGCTTCTAAATCCAAAACGCAGCTATCTAACAGAACGGTTGTCAATGTGTGCACTCAACTTCCAGAGTTAAACCCGTGTGTGGATTCAGCAGTCTGAAAACACTTTCTGTGCAGAGTCCCAAAACAGGCGTTTCCAGCCCATTACCGGCATATGGAAGAAACAGCAGTAAGCACAGGGAAATATCTGCTTCTAAATCCAAAACGCAGCTATCTAACAGAACGGTTGTCAATGTGTACACTCAACTTCCAGAGTTTAACCGGTGTGTGGATTCAGCAGTCTGCAAACACTTTCTCTGCAGAGTCCCAAAACAGGCGTTTTCAGCCCATTACCGGCATATGGAAGAAACAGCAGTAAGCACAGGGAAATATCAGCTTCTAAATCCAAAACGCAGCTATCTAACAGAACGGTTGTCAATGTGTGCACTCAACTTCCAGAGTTAAACCCGTGTGTGGATTCAGCAGTCTGCAAACACTTTCTCTGCAGAGTCCCAAAACAGGCGTTTTCAGCCCATTACTGGCATATGGAAGAAACAGCAGTAAGCACAGGGAAATATCAGCTTTTAAATCCAAAACGCAGCTATCTAACAGAACGGTTGTCAATGTGTGCACTCAACTTCCAGAGTTAAACCCGTGTGTGGATTCAGCAGTCTGCAAACACTTTCTCTGCAGAGTCCCAAAACAGGCGTTTTCAGCCCATTACCGGCATATGGAAGAAACAGCAGTAAGCACAGGGAAATATCAGCTTCTAAATCCAAAACGCAGCTATCTAACAGAACGGTTGTCAATGTGTGCACTCAACTTCCAGAGTTAAAGCCGTGTGTGGATTCAGCAGTCTGCAAACACTTTATCTGCAGAGTCCCAAAACAGGCGTTTTCAGCCCATTACCGGCATATGGAAGAAACAGCAGTAAGCACAGGGAAATATCAGCTTTTAAATCCAAAACGCAGCTATCTAACAGAACGGTTGTCAATGTGTGCACTCAACTTCCAGAGTTAAACCTGTGTGTGGATTCAGCAGTCTGCAAACACTTTCTCTGCAGAGTCCCAAAACAGGCGTTTTCAGCCCATTACCGGCATATGGAAGAAACAGCAGTAAGCACAGGGAAATATCTGCTTCTAAATCCAAAACGCAGCTATCTAACAGAACGGTTGTCAATGTGTGCACTCAACTTCCAGAGTTAAACCCGTGTGTGGATTCAGCAGTCTGCAAACACTTTCTCTGCAGAGTCCCAAAACAGGCGTTTTCAGCCCATTACCGGCATATGGAAGAAACAGCAGTAAGCACAGGGAAATACCAGCTTTTAAATCCAAAACGCAGCTATCTAACAGAACGGTTGTCAATGTGTGCACTCAACTTCCAGAGTTAAACCCGTGTGTGGATTCAGCAGTCTGCAAACACTTTCTCTGCAGAGTCCCAAAACAGGCGTTTTCAGCCCATTACCGGCATATGGAAGAAACAGCAGTAAGCACAGGGAAATATCTGCTTCTAAATCCAAAACGCAGCTATCTAACAGAACGGTTGTCAATGTGTGCACTCAACTTCCAGAGTTAAACCCGTGTGTGGATTCAGCAGTCTTAAAACACTTTCTCTGCAGAGTCCCAAAACAGGCGTTTTCAGCCCATTACCGGCATATGGAAGAAACAGCAGTAAGCACAGGGAAATATCTGCTTCTAAATCCAAAACGCAGCTATCTAACAGAACGGTTGTCAATGTGTGCACTCAACTTCCAGAGTTAAACCCGTGTGTGGATCCAGCAGTCTGCAAACACTTTCTCTGCAGAGTCCCAAAACAGGCGTTTTCAGCCCATTACCGGCATTTGGAAGAAACAGCAGTAAGCACAGGGAAATATCTGCTTCTAAATCCAAAACGCAGCTATCTAACAGAACGGTTGACAATGTGTGCACTCAACGTCCAGAGTTAAACCCGTGTGTGGATTCAACAGTCTGCAAACACTTTCTCTGCAGAGTCCCAAAACAGGCGTTTTCAGCCCATTACCGGCATATGGAAGAAACAGCAATAAGCACAGGGAAATATCTGCTTCTAAATCCAAAACGCAGCTATCTAACAGAACGGTTGTCAATGTGTGCACTCAACTTCCAGAGTTAAACCCGTGTGTGGATTCAGCAGTCTGAAAACACGTTCTGTGCAGAGTCCCAAAACAGGCGTTTCCAGCCCATTACCGGCATATGGAAGAAACAGCAGTAAGCACAGGGAAATATCTGCTTCTAAATCCAAAACGCAGCTATCTAACAGAACGGTTGTCAATGTGTACACTCAACTTCCAGAGTTTAACCGGTGTGTGGATTCAGCAGTCTGCAATCACTTTCTGTGCAGAGTCCCAAAACAGGCGTTTTCAGCCCATTACCGGCATATGGAAGAAACAGCAGTAAGCACAGGGAAATATCTGCTTCTAAATCCAAAACGCAGCTATCTAACAGAACGGTTGTCAATGTGTGCACTCAACTTCCAGAGTTAAACCCATGTGTGGATTCAGCAGTCTGCAAACACTTTCTCTGCAAAGTCCCAAAACAGGCGTTTTCAGCCCATTACCGGCATATGGAAGAAACAGCAGTAAGCACAGGGAAATATCAGCTTCTACATCCAAAACGCAGCTATCTAACAGAACGGTTGTCAATGTGTTCACTCAACTTCCAGAGTTAAACCCGGGTGTGGATTCAGCAGTCTGCAAACATTTTCTGTGCAGAGTCCCAAAACAGGCGTTTTCAGCCCATTACCGGCATATGGAAGAAACAGCAGTAAGCACAGGGAAATATCTGCTTCTAAATCCAAAACGCAGCTATCTAACAGAACGGTTGTCAATGTGTGCACTCAACTTCCAGAGTTAAACCCGTGTGTGGATTCAGCAGTCTGCAAACACTTTCTCTGCAGAGTCCCAAAACAGGCGTTTTCAGCCCATTACCGGCATATGGAAGAAACAGCAGTAAGCACAGGGAAATATCTGCTTCTAAATCCAAAACGCAGCTATCTAACAGAACGGTTGTAAATGTGTGCACTCAACTTCCAGAGTTAAACCCGTGTGTGGATTCAGCAGTCTGCAAACACTTTCTCTGCAGAGTCCCAAAACAGGCGTTTTCAGCCCATTACCGGCATATGGAAGAAACAGCAATAAGCACAGGGAAATATCTACTTCTAAATCCAAAACGCAGCTATCTAACAGAACGGTTGTCAATGTGTGCACTCAACTTCCAGAGTTAAACCCGTGTGTGAATTCAGCAGTCTGCAAACACTTTCTCTGCAGAGTCCCAAAACAGGCGTTTTCAGCCCATTACCCGGCATATGGAAGAAACAGCAGTAAGCACAGGGAAATATCTGCTTCTAAATCCAATACGCAGCTATCTAACAGAACGGTTGTCAATGTGTGCACTCAACTTCCAGAGTTAAACCCGTGTGTGGATTCAGCAGTCTGAAAACACTTTCTGTGCAGAGTCCCAAAACAGGCGTTTTCAGCCCATTACCGGCATATGGAAGAAACAGCAGTAAGCACAGGGAAATATCTGCTTCTAAATCCAAAACGCAGCTATCTAACAGAACGGTTGTCAATGTGTGCACTCAACTTCCAGAGTTTAACCGGTGTGTGGATTCAGCAGTCTGCAAACACTTTCTGTGCAGAGTCCCAAAACAGGCGTTTTCAGCCCATTACCGGCATTTGGAAGAAACAGCAGTAAGCACAGGGAAATATCTGCTTCTAAATCCAAAACGCAGCTATCTAACAGAACGGTTGTCAATGTGTGCACCCAACTTCCAGAGTTAAACCCGTGTGTGGATTCAGCAGTCTGAAAACACTTTCTCTGCAGAGTCCCAAAACAGGCGTTTTCAGCCCATTACCCGCATATGGAAGAAACAGCAGTAAGCACCAGGGAAATATCAGCTTCTAAATCAAAAACGCAGCTATCTAACAGAACGGTTGTCAATGTGTGCACTCAACTTCCAGAGTTAAACCCGTGTGTGGATTCAGCAGTCTGCAAACACTTTCTCTGCAGAGTCCCAAAACAGGCGTTTTCAGCCCATTCACCGGCATATGGAAGAAACAGCAGTAAGCACAGGGAAATATCTGCTTCTAAATCCAAAACGCAGCTATCTAACAGAACGGTTGTCAATGTGTGCACTCAACTTCCAGAGTTAAACCCGTGTGTGGATTCAGCAGTCTGCAAACACTTTCTCTGCAGAGTCCCAAAACAGGCGTTTTCAGCCCATTACCCGCATATGGGAAGAAACAGCAGTAAGCACAGGGAAATATCAGCTTCTAAATCCAAAACGCAGCTATCTAACAGAACGGTTGTCAATGTGTGCACTCAACTTACAGAGTTAAACCCGTGTGTGGATTCAGCAGTCTGAAAACACTTTCTGTGCAGAGTCCCAAAACAGGCGTTTTCAGCCCCATTAACCGGCATTTGGAAGAAACAGCAGTAAGCACAGGGAAATATCTGCTTCTAAATCCAAAACGCAGCTATCTAACAGAACGGTTGTCAATGTGTGCACCCAACTTCCAGAGTTAAACACGTGTGTGGATTCAGCAGTCTGAAAACACTTTCTCTGCAGAGTCCCAAAACAGGCGTTTTCAGCCCATTACCCGCATATGGAAGAAACCAGCAGTAAGCACAGGGAAATATCAGCTTCTAAATCCAAAACGCAGCTATCTAACAGAACGGTTGTCAATGTGTGCACTCAACTTCCAGAGTTAAACCCGTGTGTGGATTCAGCAGTCTGCAAACACTTTCTCTGCAGAGTCCCAAAACAGGCGTTTTCCAGCCCATTACCGGCATATGGAAGAAACAGCAGTAAGCACAGGGAAATATCTGCTTCTAAATCCAAAACGCAGCTATCTAACAGAACGGTTGTCAATGTGTGCACTCAACTTCCAGAGATAAACCCGTGTGTGGATTCAGCAGTCTGCAAACACTTTCTCTGCAGAGTCCCAAAACAGGCGTTTTCAGCCCCATTACCGGCATATGGAAAGAAACAGCAGTAAGCACAGGGAAATATCTGCTTCTAAATCCAAAACGCAGCTATCTAACAGAACGGTTGTCAATGTGTGCACTCAACTTCCAGAGTTAAGCCCGTGTGTGGATTCAGCAGTCTGCAAACACTTTCTCTGCAGAGTCCCAAATCAGGCGTTTTCAGCCCATTACCGGCATATGGAAGAAACAGCAGTAAGCACAGGGAAATATCTGCTTGTAAATCCAAAACGCAGCTATCTAACAGAACGGTTGTCAATGTGTGCACTCAACTTCCAGAGTTAAACCCGTGTGTGGATTCAGCAGTCTGCAAACACTTTCTCTGCAGAGTCCCAAAACAGGCGTTTTCAGCCCTTTACCGGCATATGGAAGAAACAGCAGTAAGCACAGGGAAATATCTGCTTCTAAATCCAAAACGCAGCTATCTAACAGAACGGTTGTCAATGTGTGCACTCAACTTCCAGAGTTAAACCCGTGTGTGGATTCAGCAGTCTGCAAACACTTTCTCTGCAGAGTCCCAAAACAGGCGTTTTCAGCCCATTACCGGCATATGGAAGAAACAGCAGTAAGCACAGGGAAATATCTGCTTCTAAATCCAAAACGCAGCTATCTAACAGAACGGTTGTCAATGTGTGCACTCAACTTCCAGAGTTAAACCCGTGTGTGGATTCAGCAGTCTTAAAACACTTTCTCTGCAGAGTACCAAAACAGGCGTTTTCAGCCCATTACCGGCATATGGAAGAAACAGCAGTAAGCACAGGGAAATATCTGCTTCTAAATCCAAAACGCAGCTATCTAACAGAACGGTTGTCAATGTGTGCACTCAACTTCCAGAGTTAAACCCGTGTGTGGATCCAGCAGTCTGCAAACACTTTCTCTGCAGAGTCCCAAAACAGGCGTTTTCAGCCCATTACCGGCATTTGGAAGAAACAGCAGTAAGCACAGGGAAATATCTGCTTCTAAATCCAAAACGCAGCTATCTAACAGAACGGTTGACAATGTGTGCACTCAACGTCCAGAGTTAAACCCGTGTGTGGATTCAACAGTCTGCAAACACTTTCTCTGCAGAGTCCCAAAACAGGCGTTTTCAGCCCATTACCGGCATATGGAAGAAACAGCAATAAGCACAGGGAAATATCTGCTTCTAAATCCAAAACGCAGCTATCTAACAGAACGGTTGTCAATGTGTGCACTCAACTTCCAGAGTTAAACCCGTGTGTGGATTCAGCAGTCTGCAAACACTTTCTCTGCAGAGTCCCAAAACAGGCGTTTTCAGCCCATTACCAGCATATGGAAGAAACAGCAGTAAGCACAGGGAAATATCTGCTTCTAAATCCAAAACGCAGCTATCTAACAGAACGGTTGTCAATGTGTGCACTCAACTTCCAGAGTTAAACCCGTGTGTGGATTCAGCAGTCTGAAAACACTTTTTGTGCAGAGTCCCAAAACAGGCGTTTCCAGCCCATTACCGGCATATGGAAGAAACAGCAGTAAGCACAGGGAAATATCTGCTTCTAAATCCAAAACGCAGCTATCTAACAGAACGGTTGTCAATGTGTACACTCAACTTCCAGAGTTTAACCGGTGTGTGGATTCAGCAGTCTGCAATCACTTTCTGTGCAGAGTCCCAAAACAGGCGTTTTCAGCCCATTACCGGCATATGGAAGAAACAGCAGTAAGCACAGGGAAATATCTGCTTCTAAATCCAAAACGCAGCTATCTAACAGAACGGTTGTCAATGTGTGCACTCAACTTCCAGAGTTAAACCCGTGTGTGGATTCAGCAGTCTGAAAACACTTTCTCTGCAGAGTCCCAAAACAGGCGTTTTCAGCCCATTACCGGCATATGGAAGAAACAGCAGTAAGCACAGGGAAATATCTGCTTCTAAATCCAAAACGCAGCTATCTAACAGAACGGTTGTCAATGTGTGCACTCAACTTCCAGAGTTAAACCCATGTGTGGATTCAGCAGTCTGCAAACACTTTCTCTGCAAAGTCCCAAAACAGGCGTTTTCAGCCCATTACCGGCATATGGAAGAAACAGCAGTAAGCACAGGGAAATATCAGCTTCTAAATCCAAAACGCAGCTATCTAACAGAACGGTTGTCAATGTGTTCACTCAACTTCCAGAGTTAAACCCGGGTGTGGATTCAGCAGTCTGCAAACATTTTCTGTGCAGAGTCCCAAAACAGGCGTTTTCAGCCCATTACCGGCATATGGAAGAAACAGCAGTAAGCACAGGGAAATATCTGCTTCTAAATCCAAAACGCAGCTATCTAACAGAACGGTTGTCAATGTGTGCACTCAACTTCCAGAGTTAAACCCGTGTGTGGATTCAACAGTCTGCAAACACTTTCTCTGCAGAGTCCCAAAACAGGCGTTTTCAGCCCATTACCGGCATATGGAAGAAACAGCAGTAAGCACAGGGAAATATCTGCTTCTAAATCCAAAACGCAGCTATCTAACAGAACGGTTGTAAATGTGTGCACTCAACTTCCAGAGTTAAACCCATGTGTGGATTCAGCAGTCTGCAAACACTTTCTCTGCAGAGTCCCAAAACAGGCGTTTTAAGCCCATTACCGGCATATGGAAGAAACAGCAATAAGCACAGGGAAATATCTACTTCTAAATCCAAAACGCAGTTATCTAACAGAACGGTTGTCAATGTGTGCACTCAACTTCCAGAGTTAAACCCGTGTGTGGATTCAGCAGTCTGCAAACACTTTCTCTGCAGAGTCCCAAAACAGGCGTTTTCAGCCCATTACCGGCATATGGAAGAAACAGCAGTAAGCACAGGGAAATATCTGCTTCTAAATCCAAAACGCAGCTATCTAACAGAACGGTTGTCAATGTGTGCACTCAACTTCCAGAGTTTAACCGGTGTGTGGATTCAGCAGTCTGCAAACACTTTCTGTGCAGAGTCCCAAAACAGGCGTTTTCAGCCCATTACCGGCATTTGGAAGAAACAGCAGTAAGCACAGGGAAATATCTGCTTCTAAATCCAAAACGCAGCTATCTAACAGAACGGTTGTCAATGTGTGCACTCAACTTCCAGAGTTAAACCCGTGTGTGGATTCAGCAGTCTGAAAACACTTTCTCTGCAGAGTCCCAAAACAGGCGTTTTCAGCCCATTACCCGCATATGGAAGAAACAGCAGTAAGCACAGGGAAATATCAGCTTCTAAATCCAAAACGCAGCTATCTAACAGAACGGTTGTCAATGTGTGCACTCAGCTTCCAGAGTTAAGCCCGTGTGTGGATTCAGCAGTCTGCAAACACTTTCTCTGCAGAGTCCCAAAACAGGCGTTTTCAGCCCATTACCGGCATATGGAAGAAACAGCAGTAAGCACAGGGAAATATCTGCTTCTAAATCCAAAACGCAGCTATCTAACAGAACGGTTGTCAATGTGTGCACTCAACTTCCAGAGTTAAACCGTGTGTGGATTCAGCAGTCTGCAAACACTTTCTCTGCAGAGTCCCAAAACAGGCGTTTTCAGCCCATTACCGGCATATGGAAGAAACAGCAGTAAGCACAGGGAAATATCTGCTTGTAAATCCAAAAGGCAGCTATCTAACAGAACGGTTGTCAATGTGTGCACTCAACTTCCAGAGTTAAACCCGTGTGTGGATTCAGCAGTCTGCAAACACTTTCTCTGCAGAGTCCCAAAACAGGCGTTTTCAGCCCATTACCGGCATATGGAAGAAACAGCAGTAAGCACAGGGAAATATCTGCTTCTAAATCCAAAACGCAGCTATCTAACAGAACGGTTGTCAATGTGTGCACTCAACTTCCAGAGTTAAACCCGTGTGTGGATTCAGCAGTCTTAAAACACTTTCTGTGCAGAGTCCCAAAACAGGCGTTTTCAGCCCATTACCGGCATATGGAAGAAACAGCAGTAAGCACAGGGAAATATCTGCTTCTAAATCCAAAACGCAGCTATCTAACAGAACGGTTGTCAATGTGTGCACTCAACTTCCAGAGTTAAACCCGTGTGTGGATTCAGCAGTCTGCAAACACTTTCTCTGCAGAGTCCCAAAACAGGCGTTTTCAGCCCATTACCGGCATTTGGAAGAAACAGCAGTAAGCACAGGGAAATATCTGCTTCTAAATCCAAAACGCAGCTATCTAACAGAACGGTTGACAATGTGTGCACTCAACTTCCAGAGTTAAACCCGTGTGTGGATTCAGCAGTCTGCAAACACTTTCTCTGCAGAGTCCCAAAACAGGCGTTTTCAGCCCATTACCGGCATATGGAAGAAACAGCAGTAAGCACAGGGAAATATCTGCTTCTAAATCCGAAACGCAGCTATCTAACAGAACGGTTGTCAATGAGTGCACTCAACTTCCAGAGTTAAACCCGTGTGTGGATCCAGCAGTCTGCAAACACTTTCTCTGCAGAGTCCCAAAACAGGCGTTTTCAGCCCATTACCGGCATTTGGAAGAAACAGCAGTAAGCACAGGGAAATATCTGCTTCTAAATCCAAAACGCAGCTATCTAACAGAACGGTTGTCAATGTGTGCACTCAACTTCCAGAGTTAAACCTGTGTGTGGATTCAGCAGTCTGCAAACACTTTCTCTGCAGAGTCCCAAAACAGGCGTTTCCCATTACCAGCATATGGAAGAAACAGCAGTAAGCACAGGGAAATATCTGCTTCTAAATCCAAAACGCAGCTATCTAACAGAACGGTTGTCAATGTGTGCACTCAACTTCCAGAGTTAAACCCGTGTGTGGATTCAGCAGTCTGCAAACACTTTCTCTGCAGAGTCCCAAAACAGGCGTTTTCAGCCCATTACCGGCATATGGAAGAAACAGCAGTAAGCACAGGGACATATCAGCTTCTAAATCCAAAACGCAGCTATCTAACAGAACGGTTGTCAATGTGTGCACTCAACTTCCAGAGTTAAACCTGTGTGTGGATTCAGCAGTCTGCAAACACTTTCTCTGCAGAGTCCCAAAACAGGCGTTTTCAGCCCATTACCGACATATGGAAGAAACAGCAGTAAGCACAGGGAAATATCTGCTTCTAAATCCAAAACGCAGCTATCTAACAGAACGGTTGTCAATGTGTGCACTCAACTTCCAGAGTTAAACCCGTGTGTGGATTCAGCAGTCTGCAAACACTTTCTCTGCAGAGTCCCAAAACAGGCGTTTTCAGCCCATAACCGGCATATGGAAAAAACAGCAGTAAGCACAGGGAAATATCTGCTTCTAAATCCAAAACGCAGCTATCTAACAGAACGGTTGTCAAAGTGTGCACTCAACTTCCAGAGTTAAACCCGTGTGAGTATTCAGCAGTCTGCAAACAGTTTCTCTGCAGAGTCCCAAAACAGGCGTTTTCAGCCCATTACCGGCATTTGGAAGAAACAGCAGTAAGCACAGGGAAATATCTGCTTCTAAATCCAAAACGCAGCTATCTAACAGAACGGTTGTCAATGTGTGCACTCAACTTCCAGAGTTAAACCCGTGTGTGGATTCAGCAGTCTGCAAACACTTTCTCTGCAGAGTCCCAAAACAGGCGTTTTCAGCCCATTACCGGCATATGGAAGAAACAGCAGTAAGCACAGGGAAATATCTGCTTCTAAATCCAAAACGCAGCTATCTAACAGAACGGTTGTCAATGTGTGCACTCAACTTCCAGAGTTAAACCCGTGTGTGGATTCAGCAGTCTTAAAACACTTTCTGTGCAGAGTCCCAAAACAGGCGTTTTCAGCCCATTACCGGCATAAGGAAGAAACAGCAGTAAGCACAGGGAAATATCTGCTTCTTAATCCAAAACGCAGCTATCTAACAGAACGGTTGTCAATGTGTGCACTCAACTTCCAGAGATAAACCCGTGTGTGGATCCAGCAGTCTGCAAACACTTTCTCTGCAGAGTCCCAAAACAGGCGTTTTCAGCCCATAACCGGCATTTGGAAGAAACAGCAGTAAGCACAGGGAAATATCTGCTTCTAAATCCAAAACGCAGCTATCTAACAGAACGGTTGACAATGTGTGCACTCAACTTCCAGAGTTAAACCCGTGTGTGGATTCAGCAGTCTGCAAACACTTTCTCTGCAGAGTCCCAAAACAGGCGTTTTCAGCCCATTACCGGCATATGGAAGAAACAGCAGTAAGCACAGGGAAATATCTGCTTCTAAATCCAAAACGCAGCTATCTAACAGAACGGTTGTCAATGTGTGCACTCAACTTCCAGAGTTAAACCCGTGTGTGGATCCAGCAGTCTGCAAACACTTTCTCTGCAGAGTCCCAAAACAGGCGTTTTCAGCCCATTACCGGCATTTGGAAGAAACAGCAGTAAGCACAGGGAAATATCTGCTTCTAAATCCAAAACGCAGCTATCTAACAGAACGGTTGACAATGTGTGCACTCAACTTCCAGAGTTAAACCCGTGTGTGGATTCAGCAGTCTGCAAACACTTTCTCTGCAGAGTCCCAAAACAGGCGTTTTCAGCCCATTACCGGCATATGGAAGAAACAGCAGTAAGCACAGGGAAATATCTGCTTCTAAATCCGAAACGCAGCTATCTAACAGAACGGTTGTCAATGTGTGCACTCAACTTCCAGAGTTAAACCCGTGTGTGGATCCAGCAGTCTGCAAACACTTTCTCTGCAGAGTCCCAAAACAGGCGTTTTCAGCCCATTACCGGCATTTGGAAGAAACAGCAGTAAGCAGAGGGAAATATCTGCTTCTAAATCCAAAACGCAGCTATCTAACAGAACGGTTGACAATGTGTGCACTCAACTTCCAGAGTTAAACCCGTGTGTGGATTCAGCAGTCTGCAAACACTTTCTCTGCAGAGTCCCAAAACAGGCGTTTTCAGCCCATTACCGGCATATGGAAGAAACAGCAGTAAGCACAGGGAAATATCTGCTTCTAAATCCAAAACGCAGCTATCTAACAGAACGGTTGTCAATGTGTGCACTCAACTTCCAGAGTTAAACCCGTGTGTGGATTCAGCAGTCTGCAAACACTTTCTGTGCAGAGTCCCAAAACAGGCGTTTTCAGCCCATTACCGGCATATGGAAGAAACAGCAGTAAGCACAGGGAAATAACAGCTTCTAAATCCAAAACGCAGCTATCTAACAGAACGGTTGTCAATGTGTGCACTGAACTTCCAGAGTTAAACCTGTGTGTGGATTCAGCAGTCTGCAAACACTTTCTCTGCAGAGTCCCAAAACAGGCGTTTTCAGCCCATTACCGGCATATGGAAGAAACAGCAGTAAGCACAGGGAAATATCTGCTTCTAAATCCAAAACGCAGCTATCTAACAGAACGGTTGTCAATGTGTGCACTCAACTTCCAGAGTTAAACCCGTGTGTGGATTCAGCAGTCTGCAAACACTTTCTCTGCAGAGTCCCAAAACAGGCGTTTTCAGCCCATAACCGGCATATGGAAAAAACAGCAGTAAGCACAGGGAAATATCTGCTTCTAAATCCAAAACGCAGCTATCTAACAGAACGGTTGTCAAAGTGTGCACTCAACTTCCAGAGTTAAACCCGTGTGAGGATTCAGCAGTCTGCAAACAGTTTCTCTGCAGAGTCCCAAAACAGGCGTTTTCAGCCCATTACCGGCATTTGGAAGAAACAGCAGTAAGCACAGGGAAATATCTGCTTCTAAATCCAAAACGCAGCTATCTAACAGAACGGTTGTCAATGTGTGCACTCAACTTCCAGAGTTAAACCCGTGTGTGGATTCAGCAGTCTGCAAACACTTTCTCTGCAGAGTCCCAAAACAGGCGTTTTCAGCCCATTACCGGCATATGGAAGAAACAGCAGTAAGCACAGGGAAATATCTGCTTCTAAATCCAAAACGCAGCTATCTAACAGAACGGTTGTGAATGTGTGCACTCAACTTCCAGAGTTAAACCCGTGTGTGGATTCAGCAGTCTTAAAACACTTTCTGTGCAGAGTCCCAAAACAGGCGTTTTCAGCCCATTACCGGCATAAGGAAGAAACAGCAGTAAGCACAGGGAAATATCTGCTTCTAAATCCAAAACGCAGCTATCTAACAGAACGGTTGTCAATGTGTGCACTCAACTTCCAGAGATAAACCCGTGTGTGGATCTAGCAGTCTGCAAACACTTTCTCTGCAGAGTCCCAAAACAGGCGTTTTCAGCCCATTACCGGCATTTGGAAGAAACAGCAGTAAGCACAGGGAAATATCTGCTTCTAAATCCAAAACGCAGCTATCTAACAGAACGGTTGACAATGTGTGCACTCAACTTCCAGAGTTAAACCCGTGTGTGGATTCAGCAGTCTGCAAACACTTTCTCTGCAGAGTCCCAAAACAGGCGTTTTCAGCCCATTACCGGCATATGGAAGAAACAGCAATAAGCACAGGGAAATATCTGCTTCTAAATCCAAAACGCAGCTATCTAACAGAACGGTTGTCAATGTGTGCACTCAACTTCCAGAGTTAAACCCGTGTGTGGATTCAGCAGTCTGCAAACACTTTCTCTGCAGAGTCCCAAAACAGGCGTTTTCAGCCCATTACCGGCATATGGAAGAAACAGCAGTAAGCACAGGGAAATATCAGCTTCTAAATCCAAAACGCAGCTATCTAACAGAACGGTTGTCAATGTGTGCACTCAACTTCCAGAGTTAAACCCGTGTGTGGATTCAGCAGTCTGCAAACACTTTCTCTGCAGAGTCCCAAAACAGGCGTTTTCAGCCCATTACCGGCTTATGGAAGAAACAGCAGTAAGCACAGGGAAATATCTGCTTCTAAATCCAAAACGCAGCTATCTAACAGAACGGTTGTCAATGTGTGCACTCAACTTCCAGAGTTTAACCGGTATGTGGATTCAGCAGTCTGCAAACATTTTCTGTGCAGAGTCCCAAAACAGGCGTTTTCAGCCCATTACCGGCATTTGGAAGAAACAGCAGTAAGCACAGGGAAATATCTGCTTCTAAATCCAAAACGCAGCTATCTAACAGAACGGTTGTCAATGTGTGCACTCAACTTCCAGAGTTAAACCCGTGTGTGGATTCAGCAGTCTGCAAACACTTTCTCTGCAGAGTCCCAAAACAGGCGTTTTCAGCCCATTACCGGCATATGGAAGAAACAGCAGTAAGCACAGGGAAATATCAGCTTCTAAATCCAAAACGCAGCTATCTAACAGAACGGTTGTCAATGTGTGCACTCAACTTCCAGAGTTAAACCCGTGTGTGGATTCAGCAGTCTGCAAACACTTTCTCTGCAGAGTCCCAAAACAGGCGTTTTCAGCCCATTACCGGCATATGGAAGAAACAGCAGTAAGCACAGGGAAATATCAGCTTCTAAATCCAAAACGCAGCTATCTAACAGAACGGTTGTCAATGTGTTCACTCAACTTCCAGAGTTAAACCCGTGTGTGGATTCAGCAGTCTGCAAACACTTTCTGTGCAGAGTCCCAAAACAGGCGTTTTCAGCCCATTACCGGCATTTGGAAGAAACAGCAGTAAGCACAGGGAAATATCTGCTTCTAAATCCAAAACGCAGCTATCTAACAGAACGGTTGTCAATGTGTGCACTCAACTTCCAGAGTTAAACCCGTGTGTGGATTCAGCAGTCTGCAAACACTTTCTCTGCAGAGTCCCAAAACAGGCGTTTTCAGCCCATTACCCGCATATGGAAGAAACAGCAGTAAGCACAGGGAAATATCAGCTTCTAAATCCAAAACGCAGCTATCTAACAGAACGGTTGTCAATGTGTGCACTCAACTTTCAGAGTTAAACCCGTGTGTGGATTCAGCAGTCTTAAAACACTTTCTCTGCAGAGTCCCAAAAGAGGCGTTTTCAGCCCATTACCGGCATATGGAAGAAACAGCAGTAAGCACAGGGAAATATCTGCTTCTAAACCCAAAACGCAGCTATCTAACAGAACGGTTGTCAATGTGTGCACTCAGCTTCCAGAGTTAAACCCGTGTGTGGATTCAGCAGTCTGAAAACACTTTCTCTGCAGAGTCCCAAAACAGGCGTTTTCAGCCCATTACCGGCATATGGAAGAAACAGCAGTAAGCACAGGGAAATATCTGCTTCTAAATCCAAAACGCAGCTATCTAACAGAACGGTTGTCAATGTGTGCACTCAACTTCCAGAGTTAAACCCGTGTGTGGATTCAGAAGTCTGCAAACACTTTCTCTGCAGAGTCCCAAAACAGGCGTTTTCAGCCCATTACCGGCATATGGAAGAAACAGCAGTAAGCACAGGGAAATATCAGCTTCTAAATCCAAAACGCAGCTATCTAACAGAACGGTTGTCAATGTGTGCACTCAACTTCCAGAGTTAAACCTGTGTGTGGATTCAGCAGTCTGCAAACACTTTCTCTGCAGAGTCCCAAAACAGGCGTTTTCAGCCCATTACCGGCATATGGAAGAAACAGCAGTAAGCACAGGGAAATATCTGCTTGTAAATCCAAAACGCAGCTATCTAACAGAACGGTTGTCAATGTGTGCACTCAACTTCCAGAGTTAAACCCGTGTGTGGATTCAGCAGTCTGCAAACACTTTCTCTGCAGAGTCCCAAAACAGGCGTTTTCAGCCCATTACCGGCATATGGAAGAAACAGCAATAAGCACAGGGAAATATCTGCTTCTAAATCCAAAACGCAGCTATCTAACAGAACGGTTGTCAATGTGTGCACTCAACTTCCAGAGTTAAACCCGTGTGCGGATTCAGCAGTCTGCAAACACTTTCTCTGCAGAGTCCCAAAACAGGCGTTTTCAGCCCATTACCGGCATATGGAAGAAACAGCAGTAAGCACAGGGAAATATCTGCTTCTAAATCCAAAACGCAGCTATCTAACAGAACGGTTGTCAATGTGTGCACTCAACTTCCAGAGTTAAACCCGTGTGTGGATTCAGCAGTCTGAAAACACTTTCTCTGCAGAGTCCCAAAACAGGCGTTTTCAGCCCATTACCGGCATATGGAAGAAACAGCAGTAAGCACAGGGAAATATCTGCTTCTAAATCCAAAACGCAGCTATCTAACAGAACGGTTGTCAATGTGTGCACTCAACTTCCAGAGTTTAACCGGTATGTGGATTCAGCAGTCTGCAAACATTTTCTGTGCAGAGTCCCAAAACAGGCGTTTTCAGCCCATTACCGGCATTTGGAAGAAACAGCAGTAAGCACAGGGAAATATCTGCTTCTAAATCCAAAACGCAGCTATCTAACAGAACGGTTGTCAATGTGTGCACTCAACTTCCAGAGTTAAACCCGTGTGTGGATTCAGCAGTCTGCAAACACTTTCTCTGCAGAGTCCCAAAACAGGCGTTTTCAGCCCATTACCGGCATATGGAAGAAACAGCAGTAAGCACAGGGAAATATCTTCTTCTAAATCCAAAACGCAGCTATCTAACAGAACGGTTGTCAATGTGTGCACTCAACTTCCAGAGTTAAACTCGTGTGTGGATTCAGCAGTCTTAAAACACTTTCTGTGCAGAGTCCCAAAACAGGCGTTTTCAGTCCATTACCGGCATAAGGAAGAAACAGCAGTAAGCACAGGGAAATACCTGCTTCTAAATCCAAAACGCAGCTATCTAACAGAACGGTTGTCAATGTGTGCACTCAACTTCCAGAGATAAACCCGTGTGTGGATCCAGCAGTCTGCAAACACTTTCTCTGCAGAGTCCCAAAACAGGCGTTTTCAGCCCATTACCGGCATTTGGAAGAAACAGCAGTAAGCACAGGGAAATATCTGCTTCTAAATCCAAAACGCAGCTATCTAACAGAACGGTTGACAATGTGTGCACTCAACTTCCAGAGTTAAACCCGTGTGTGGATTCAGCAGTCTGCAAACACTTTCTCTGCAGAGTCCCAAAACAGGCGTTTTCAGCCCATTACCGGCATATGGAAGAAACAGCAGTAAGCACAGGGAAATATCTGCTTCTAAATCCGAAACGCAGCTATCTAACAGAACGGTTGTCAATGTGTGCACTAAACTTCCAGAGTTAAACCCGTGTGTGGATCCAGCAGTCTGCAAACACTTTCTCTGCAGAGTCCCAAAACAGGCGTTTTCAGCCCATTACCGGCATTTGGAAGAAACAGCAGTAAGCACAGGGAAATATCTGCTTCAAAATCCAAAACGCAGCTATCTAACAGAACGGTTGACAATGTGCGCACTCAACTTCCAGAGTTAAACCCGTGTGTGGATTCAGCAGTCTGCAAACACTTTCTCTGCAGAGTCCCAAAACAGGCGTTTTCAGCCCATTACCGGCATATGGAAGAAACAGCAGTAAGCACAGGGAAATATCTGCTTCTAAATCCAAAGCGCAGCTATCTAACAGAACGGTTGTCAATGTGTGCACTCAACTTCCAGAGTTAAACCCGTGTGTGGATTCAGCAGTCTGCAAACACTTTCTCTGCAGAGTCCCAAAACAGGCGTTTTCAGCCCATTACCGGCATATGGAAGAAACAGCAGTAAGCACAGGGAAATATCAGCTTCTAAATCCAAAACGCAGCTATCTAACAGAACGGTTGTCAATGTGTGCACTCAACTTCCAGAGTTAAACCTGTGTGTGGATTCAGCAGTCTGCAAACACTTTCTCTGCAGAGTCCCAAAACAGGCGTTTTCAGCCCATTACCGGCATTTGGAAGAAACAGCAGTAAGCACAGGGAAATATCTGCTTCTAAATCCAAAACGCAGCTATCTAACAGAACGGTTGTCAATGTGTGCACTCAACTTCCAGAGTTAAACCCGTGTGTGGATTCAGCAGTCTGCAAACACTTTCTCTGTAGAGTCCCAAAACAGGCGTTTTCAGCCCATTACCGGCATATGGAAGAAACAGCAATAAGCACAGGGAAATATCTGCTTCTAAATCCAAAACGCAGCTATCTAACAGAACGGTTGTCAATGTGTGCACTCAACTTCCAGAGTTAAACCCGTGTGTGGATTCAGCAGTCTGCAAACACTTTCTCTGCAGAGTCCCAAAACAGGCGTTTTCAGCCCATTACCGGCATATGGAAGAAACAGCAGTAAGCACAGGGAAATATCTGCTTCTAAATCCAAAACGCAGCTATCTAACAGAACGGTTGTCAATGTGTGCACTCAACTTCCAGAGTTAAACCCGTGTGTGGATTCAGCAGTCTGAAAACACTTTCTGTGCAGAGTCCCAAAACAGGCGTTTTCAGTCCATTACCGGCATATGGAAGAAACAGCAGTAAGCACAGGGAAATATCTGCTTCTAAATCCAAAACGCAGCTATCTAACAGAACGGTTGTCAATGTGTGCACTCAACTTCCAGAGTTTAACCGGTATGTGGATTCAGCAGTCTGCAAACATTTTCTGTGCAGAGTCCCAAAACAGGCGTTTTCAGCCCATTACCGGCATTTGGAAGAAACAGCAGTAAGCACAGGGAAATATCTGCTTCTAAATCCAAAACGCAGCTATCTAACAGAACGGTTGTCAATGTGTGCACTCAACTTCCAGAGTTAAACCCGTGTGTGGATTCAGCAGTCTGCAAACACTTTCTGTGCAGAGTCCCAAAACAGGCGTTTTCAGCCCATTACCGGCATATGGAAGAAACAGCATTAAGCACAGGGAAATATCAGCTTCTAAATCCAAAACGCAGCTATCTAACAGAACGGTTGTCAATGTGTGCACTCAACTTCCAGAGTTAAACCCGTGTGTGGATTCAGCAGTCTGCAAACACTTTCTCTGCAGAGTCCCAAAACAGGCGTTTTCAGCCCATTACCGGCATATGGAAGAAACAGCAGTAAGCACAGGGAAATATCAGCTTCTAAATCCAAAACGCAGCTATCTACCAGAACGGTTGTCAATGTGTTCACTCAACTTCCAGAGTTAAACCCGTGTGTGGATTCAGCAGTCTGCAAACACTTTCTGTGCAGAGTCCCAAAACAGGCGTTTTCAGCCCATTACCGGCATTTGGAAGAAACAGCAGTAAGCACAGGGAAATATCTGCTTCTAAATCCAAAACGCAGCTATCTAACAGAACGGTTGACAATGTGTGCACTCAACTTCCAGAGTTAAACCCGTGTGTGGATTCAGCAGTCTGCAAACACTTTCTCTGCAGAGTCCCAAAACAGGCGTTTTCAGCCCATTACCGGCATTTGGAAGAAACAGCAGTAAGCACAGGGAAATATCTGCTTCTAAATCCAAAACGCAGCTATCTAACAGAACGGTTGTCAATGTGTGCACTCAACTTCCAGAGTTAAACCCGTGTGTGGATTCAGCAGTCTGCAAACACTTTCTCTGCAGAGTCCCAAAACAGACGTTTTCAGCCCATTACCGGCATATGGAAGAAACAGCAGTAAGCACAGGGAAATAACAGCTTCTAAATCCAAAACGCAGCTATCTAACAGAACGGTTGTCAATGTGTGCACTGAACTTCCAGAGTTAAACCTGTGTGTGGATTCAGCAGTCTGCAAACAGTTTCTCTGCAGAGTCCCAAAACAGGCGTTTTCAGCCCATTACCGGCATATGGAAGAAACGGCAGTAAGCACAGGGAAATATCTGCTTCTAAATCCAAAACGCAGCTATCTAACAGAACGGTTGTCAATGTGTGCACTCAACTTCCAGAGTTAAACCCGTGTGTGGATTCAGCAGTCTGCAAACACTTTCTCTGCAGAGTCCCAAAACAGGCGTTTTCAGCCCATAACCGGCATATGGAAAAAACAGCAGTAAGCACAGGGAAATATCTGCTTCTAAATCCAAAACGCAGCTATCTAACAGAACGGTTGTCAAAGTGTGCACTCAACTTCCAGAGTTAAACCCGTGTGAGGATTCAGCAGTCTGCAAACAGTTTCTCTGCAGAGTCCCAAAACAGGCGTTTTCAGCCCATTACCGGCATTTGGAAGAAACAGCAGTAAGCACAGGGAAATATCTGCTTCTAAATCCAAAACGCAGCTATCTAACAGAACGGTTGTCAATGTGTGCACTCAACTTCCAGAGTTAAACCCGTGTGTGGATTCAGCAGTCTGCAAACACTTTCTCTGCAGAGTCCCAAAACAGGCGTTTTCAGCCCATTACCGGCATATGGAAGAAACAGCAGTAAGCACAGGGAAATATCTGCTTCTAAATCCAAAACGCAGCTATCTAACAGAACGGTTGTGAATGTGTGCACTCAACTTCCAGAGTTAAACCCGTGTGTGGATTCAGCAGTCTTAAAACACTTTCTGTGCAGAGTCCCAAAACAGGCGTTTTCAGCCCATTACCGGCATAAGGAAGAAACAGCAGTAAGCACAGGGAAATATCTGCTTCTAAATCCAAAACGCAGCTATCTAACAGAACGGTTGTCAATGTGTGCACTCAACTTCCAGAGATAAACCCGTGTGTGGATCCAGCAGTCTGCAAACACTTTCTCTGCAGAGTCCCAAAACAGGCGTTTTCAGCCCATTACCGGCATTTGGAAGAAACAGCAGTAAGCACAGGGAAATATCTGCTTCTAAATCCAAAACGCAGCTATCTAACAGAACGGTTGACAATGTGTGCACTCAACTTCCAGAGTTAAACCCGTGTGTGGATTCAGCAGTCTGCAAACACTTTCTCTGCAGAGTCCCAAAACAGGCGTTTTCAGCCCATTACCGGCATATGGAAGAAACAGCAGTAAGCACAGGGAAATATCTGCTTGTAAATCCAAAACGCAGCTATCTAACAGAACGGTTGTCAATGTGTGCACTCAACTTCCAGAGTTAAACCCGTGTGTGGATTCAGCAGTCTGCAAACACTTTCTCTGCAGAGTCCCAAAACAGGCGTTTTCAGCCCATTACCGGCATATGGAAGAAACAGCAGTAAGCACAGGGAAATATCAGCTTCTAAATCCAAAACGCAGCTATCTAACAGAACGGTTGTCAATGTGTGCACTCAACTTCCAGAGTTAAACCCGTGTGTGGATTCAGCAGTCTGCAAACACTTTCTCTGCAGAGTCCCAAAACAGGCGTTTTCAGCCCATAACCGGCATATGGAAGAAACAGCAGTAAGCACAGGGAAATATCAGCTTCTAAATCCAAAACGCAGCTATCTAACAGAACGGTTGTCAATGTGTTCACTCAACTTCCAGAGTTAAACCCGTGTGTGGATTCAGCAGTCTGCAAACACTTTCTGTGCAGAGTCCCAAAACAGGCGTTTTCAGCCCATTACCGGCATTTGGAAGAAACAGCAGTAAGCACAGGGAAATATCTGCTTCTAAATCCAAAACGCAGCTATCTAACAGAACGGTTGTCAATGTGTGCACTCAACTTCCAGAGTTAAACCCGTGTGTGGATTCAGCAGTCTGCAAACACTTTCTCTGCAGAGTCCCAAAACAGGCGTTTTCAGCCCATTACCGGCATATGGAAGAAACAGCAGTAAGCACAGGGAAATATCAGCTTCTAAATCCAAAACGCAGCTATCTAACAGAACGGTTGTCAATGTGTGCACTCAACTTCCAGAGTTAAACCCGTGTGTGGATTCAGCAGTCTGCAAACACTTTCTCTGCAGAGTCCCAAAACAGGCGTTTTCAGCCCATAACCGGCATATGGAAGAAACAGCAGTAAGCACAGGGAAATATCAGCTTCTAAATCCAAAACGCAGCTATCTAACAGAACGGTTGTCAATGTGTTCACTCAACTTCCAGAGTTAAACCCGTGTGTGGATTCAGCAGTCTGCAAACACTTTCTGTGCAGAGTCCCAAAACAGGCGTTTTCAGCCCATTACCGGCATTTGGAAGAAACAGCAGTAAGCACAGGGAAATATCTGCTTCTAAATCCAAAACGCAGCTATCTAACAGAACGGTTGTCAATGTGTGCACTCAACTTCCAGAGTTAAACCCGTGTGTGGATTCAGCAGTCTGCAAACACTTTCTCTGCAGAGTCCCAAAACAGGCGTTTTCAGCCCATTACCCGCATATGGAAGAAACAGCAGTAAGCACAGGGAAATATCAGCTTCTAAATCCAAAACGCAGCTATCTAACAGAACGGTTGTCAATGTGTGCACTCAACTTTCAGAGTTAAACCCGTGTGTGGATTCAGCAGTCTTAAAACACTTTCTCTGCAGAGTCCCAAAAGAGGCGTTTTCAGCCCATTACCGGCATATGGAAGAAACAGCAGTAAGCACAGGGAAATATCTGCTTCTAAATCCAAAACGCAGCTATCTAACAGAACGGTTGTCAATGTGTGCACTCAGCTTCCAGAGTTAAACCCGTGTGTGGATTCAGCAGTCTGAAAACACTTTCTCTGCAGAGTCCCAAAACAGGCGTTTTCAGCCCATTACCGGCATATGGAAGAAACAGCAGTAAGCACAGGGAAATATCTGCTTCTAAATCCAAAACGCAGCTATCTAACAGAACGGTTGTCAATGTGTGCACTCAACTTCCAGAGTTAAACCCGTGTGTGGATTCAGCAGTCTGCAAACACTTTCTCTGCAGAGTCCCAAAACAGGCGTTTTCAGCCCATTACCGGCTTATGGAAGAAACAGCAGTAAGCACAGGGAAATATCTGCTTCTAAATCCAAAACGCAGCTATCTAACAGAACGGTTGTCAATGTGTGCACTCAACTTCCAGAGTTTAACCGGTATGTGGATTCAGCAGTCTGCAAACATTTTCTGTGCAGAGTCCCAAAACAGGCGTTTTCAGCCCATTACCGGCATTTGGAAGAAACAGCAGTAAGCACAGGGAAATATCTGCTTCTAAATCCAAAACGCAGCTATCTAACAGAACGGTTGTCAATGTGTGCACTCAACTTCCAGAGTTAAACCCGTGTGTGGATTCAGCAGTCTGCAAACACTTTCTCTGCAGAGTCCCAAAACAGGCGTTTTCAGCCCATTACCGGCATATGGAAGAAACAGCAGTAAGCACAGGGAAATATCAGCTTCTAAATCCAAAACGCAGCTATCTAACAGAACGGTTGTCAATGTGTGCACTCAACTTCCAGAGTTAAACCCGTGTGTGGATTCAGCAGTCTGCAAACACTTTCTCTGCAGAGTCCCAAAACAGGCGTTTTCAGCCCATTACCGGCATATGGAAGAAACAGCAGTAAGCACAGGGAAATATCAGCTTCTAAATCCAAAACGCAGCTATCTAACAGAACGGTTGTCAATGTGTTCACTCAACTTCCAGAGTTAAACCCGTGTGTGGATTCAGCAGTCTGCAAACACTTTCTGTGCAGAGTCCCAAAACAGGCGTTTTCAGCCCATTACCGGCATTTGGAAGAAACAGCAGTAAGCACAGGGAAATATCTGCTTCTAAATCCAAAACGCAGCTATCTAACAGAACGGTTGTCAATGTGTGCACTCAACTTCCAGAGTTAAACCCGTGTGTGGATTCAGCAGTCTGCAAACACTTTCTCTGCAGAGTCCCAAAACAGGCGTTTTCAGCCCATTACCCGCATATGGAAGAAACAGCAGTAAGCACAGGGAAATATCAGCTTCTAAATCCAAAACGCAGCTATCTAACAGAACGGTTGTCAATGTGTGCACTCAACTTTCAGAGTTAAACCCGTGTGTGGATTCAGCAGTCTTAAAACACTTTCTCTGCAGAGTCCCAAAAGAGGCGTTTTCAGCCCATTACCGGCATATGGAAGAAACAGCAGTAAGCACAGGGAAATATCTGCTTCTAAATCCAAAACGCAGCTATCTAACAGAACGGTTGTCAATGTGTGCACTCAGCTTCCAGAGTTAAACCCGTGTGTGGATTCAGCAGTCTGAAAACACTTTCTCTGCAGAGTCCCAAAACAGGCGTTTTCAGCCCATTACCGGCATATGGAAGAAACAGCAGTAAGCACAGGGAAATATCTGCTTCTAAATCCAAAACGCAGCTATCTAACAGAACGGTTGTCAATGTGTGCACTCAACTTCCAGAGTTAAACCCGTGTGTGGATTCAGCAGTCTGCAAACACTTTCTCTGCAGAGTCCCAAAACAGGCGTTTTCAGCCCATTACCGGCTTATGGAAGAAACAGCAGTAAGCACAGGGAAATATCTGCTTCTAAATCCAAAACGCAGCTATCTAACAGAACGGTTGTCAATGTGTGCACTCAACTTCCAGAGTTTAACCGGTATGTGGATTCAGCAGTCTGCAAACATTTTCTGTGCAGAGTCCCAAAACAGGCGTTTTCAGCCCATTACCGGCATTTGGAAGAAACAGCAGTAAGCACAGGGAAATATCTGCTTCTAAATCCAAAACGCAGCTATCTAACAGAACGGTTGTCAATGTGTGCACTCAACTTCCAGAGTTAAACCCGTGTGTGGATTCAGCAGTCTGCAAACACTTTCTCTGCAGAGTCCCAAAACAGGCGTTTTCAGCCCATTACCGGCATATGGAAGAAACAGCAGTAAGCACAGGGAAATATCAGCTTCTAAATCCAAAACGCAGCTATCTAACAGAACGGTTGTCAATGTGTGCACTCAACTTCCAGAGTTAAACCCGTGTGTGGATTCAGCAGTCTGCAAACACTTTCTCTGCAGAGTCCCAAAACAGGCGTTTTCAGCCCATTACCGGCATATGGAAGAAACAGCAGTAAGCACAGGGAAATATCAGCTTCTAAATCCAAAACGCAGCTATCTAACAGAACGGTTGTCAATGTGTTCACTCAACTTCCAGAGTTAAACCCGTGTGTGGATTCAGCAGTCTGCAAACACTTTCTGTGCAGAGTCCCAAAACAGGCGTTTTCAGCCCATTACCGGCATTTGGAAGAAACAGCAGTAAGCACAGGGAAATATCTGCTTCTAAATCCAAAACGCAGCTATCTAACAGAACGGTTGTCAATGTGTGCACTCAACTTCCAGAGTTAAACCCGTGTGTGGATTCAGCAGTCTGCAAACACTTTCTCTGCAGAGTCCCAAAACAGGCGTTTTCAGCCCATTACCCGCATATGGAAGAAACAGCAGTAAGCACAGGGAAATATCAGCTTCTAAATCCAAAACGCAGCTATCTAACAGAACGGTTGTCAATGTGTGCACTCAACTTTCAGAGTTAAACCCGTGTGTGGATTCAGCAGTCTTAAAACACTTTCTCTGCAGAGTCCCAAAAGAGGCGTTTTCAGCCCATTACCGGCATATGGAAGAAACAGCAGTAAGCACAGGGAAATATCTGCTTCTAAATCCAAAACGCAGCTATCTAACAGAACGGTTGTCAATGTGTGCACTCAGCTTCCAGAGTTAAACCCGTGTGTGGATTCAGCAGTCTGAAAACACTTTCTCTGCAGAGTCCCAAAACAGGCGTTTTCAGCCCATTACCGGCATATGGAAGAAACAGCAGTAAGCACAGGGAAATATCTGCTTCTAAATCCAAAACGCAGCTATCTAACAGAACGGTTGTCAATGTGTGCACTCAACTTCCAGAGTTAAACCCGTGTGTGGATTCAGAAGTCTGCAAACACTTTCTCTGCAGAGTCCCAAAACAGGCGTTTTCAGCCCATTACCGGCATATGGAAGAAACAGCAGTAAGCACAGGGAAATATCAGCTTCTAAATCCAAAACGCAGCTATCTAACAGAACGGTTGTCAATGTGTGCACTCAACTTCCAGAGTTAAACCTGTGTGTGGATTCAGCAGTCTGCAAACACTTTCTCTGCAGAGTCCCAAAACAGGCGTTTTCAGCCCATTACCGGCATATGGAAGAAACAGCAGTAAGCACAGGGAAATATCTGCTTGTAAATCCAAAACGCAGCTATCTAACAGAACGGTTGTCAATGTGTGCACTCAACTTCCAGAGTTAAACCCGTGTGTGGATTCAGCAGTCTGCAAACACTTTCTCTGCAGAGTCCCAAAACAGGCGTTTTCAGCCCATTACCGGCATATGGAAGAAACAGCAATAAGCACAGGGAAATATCTGCTTCTAAATCCAAAACGCAGCTATCTAACAGAACGGTTGTCAATGTGTGCACTCAACTTCCAGAGTTAAACCCGTGTGCGGATTCAGCAGTCTGCAAACACTTTCTCTGCAGAGTCCCAAAACAGGCGTTTTCAGCCCATTACCGGCATTTGGAAGAAACAGCAGTAAGCACAGGGAAATATCTGCTTCTAAATCCAAAACGCAGCTATCTAACAGAACGGTTGACAATGTGTGCACTCAACTTCCAGAGATAAACCCGTGTGTGGATCCAGCAGTCTGCAAACACTTTCTCTGCAGAGTCCCAAAACAGGCGTTTTCAGCCCATTACCGGCATTTGGAAGAAACAGCAGTAAGCACAGGGAAATATCTGCTTCTAAATCCAAAACGCAGCTATCTAACAGAACGGTTGACAATGTGTGCACTCAACTTCCAGAGTTAAACCCGTGTGTGGATTCAGCAGTCTGCAAACACTTTCTCTGCAGAGTCCCAAAACAGGCGTTTTCAGCCCATTACCGGCATATGGAAGAAACAGCAGTAAGCACAGGGAAATATCTGCTTCTAAATCCGAAACGCAGCTATCTAACAGAACGGTTGTCAATGTGTGCACTCAACTTCCAGAGTTAAACCCGTGTGTGGATCCAGCAGTCTGCAAACACTTTCTCTGCAGAGTCCCAAAACAGGCGTTTTCAGCCCATTATCGGCATTTGGAAGAAACAGCAGTAAGCACAGGGAAATATCTGCTTCTAAATCCAAAACGCAGCTATCTAACAGAACGGTTGACAATGTGTGCACTCAACTTCCAGAGTTAAACCCGTGTGTGGATTCAGCAGTCTGCAAACACTTTCTCTGCAGAGTCCCAAAACAGGCGTTTTCAGCCCATTACCGGCATATGGAAGAAACAGCAGTAAGCACAGGGAAATATCTGCTTCTAAATCCAAAGCGCAGCTATCTAACAGAACGGTTGTCAATGTGTGCACTCAACTTCCAGAGTTAAACCCGTGTGTGGATTCAGCAGTCTGCAAACACTTTCTCTGCAGAGTCCCAAAACAGGCGTTTTCAGCCCATTACCGGCATATGGAAGAAACAGCAGTAAGCACAGGGAAATATCAGCTTCTAAATCCAAAACGCAGCTATCTAACAGAACGGTTGTCAATGTGTGCACTCAACTTCCAGAGTTAAACCTGTGTGTGGATTCAGCAGTCTGCAAACACTTTCTCTGCAGAGTCCCAAAACAGGCGTTTTCAGCCCATTACCGGCATATGGAAGAAACAGCAGTAAGCACAGGGAAATATCTGCTTCTAAATCCAAAACGCAGCTATCTAACAGAACGGTTGTCAATGTGTGCACTCAACTTCCAGAGTTAAACCCGTGTGTGGATTCAGCAGTCTGCAAACACTTTCTCTGCAGAGTCCCAAAACAGGCGTTTTCAGCCCATTACCGGCATATGGAAGAAACAGCAATAAGCACAGGGAAATATCTGCTTCTAAATCCAAAACGCAGCTATCTAACAGAACGGTTGTCAATGTGTGCACTCAACTTCCAGAGTTAAACCCGTGTGTGGATTCAGCAGTCTGCAAACACTTTCTCTGCAGAGTCCCAAAACAGGCGTTTTCAGCCCATTACCGGCATATGGAAGAAACAGCAGTAAGCACAGGGAAATATCTGCTTCTAAATCCAAAACGCAGCTATCTAACAGAACGGTTGTCAATGTGTGCACTCAACTTCCAGAGTTAAACCCGTGTGTGGATTCAGCAGTCTGAAAACACTTTCTGTGCAGAGTCCCAAAACAGGCGTTTTCAGCCCATTACCGGCATATGGAAGAAACAGCAGTAAGCACAGGGAAATATCTGCTTCTAAATCCAAAACGCAGCTATCTAACAGAACGGTTGTCAATGTGTGCACTCAACTTCCAGAGTTAAACCCATGTGTGGATTCAGCAGTCTGCAAACACTTTCTCTGCAAAGTCCCAAAACAGGCGTTTTCAGCCCATTACCGGCATATGGAAGAAACAGCAGTAAGCACAGGGAAATATCAGCTTCTAAATCCAAAACGCAGCTATCTAACAGAACGGTTGTCAATGTGTTCACTCAACTTCCAGAGTTAAACCCGGGTGTGGATTCAGCAGTCTGCAAACATTTTCTGTGCAGAGTCCCAAAACAGCCGTTTTCAGCCCATTACCGGCATATGGAAGAAACAGCAGTAAGCACAGGGAAATATCTGCTTCTAAATCCAAAACGCAGCTACCTAACAGAACGGTTGTCAATGTGTTCACTCAACTTCCAGAGTTAAACCCGGGTGTGGATTCAGCAGTCTGCAAACATTTTCTGTGCAGAGTCCCAAAACAGCCGTTTTCAGCCCATTACCGGCATATGGAAGAAACAGCAGTAAGCATAGGGAAATATCTGCTTCTAAATCCAAAACGCAGCTATCTAACAGAACGGTTGTCAATGTGTGCACTCAACTTCCAGAGTTAAACCCGTGTGTGGATTCAGCAGTCTGAAAACACTTTCTCTGCAGAGTCCCAAAACAGGCGTTTTCAGCCCATTACCGGCATATGGAAGAAACAGCAGTAAGCACAGGGAAATATCTGCTTCTAAATCCAAAACGCAGCTATCTAACAGAACGGTTGTCAATGTGTGCACTCAACTTCCAGAGTTAAACCCGTGTGTGGATTCAGCAGTCTGCAAACACTTTCTCTGCAGAGTCCCAAAACAGGCGTTTTCAGCCCATTACCGGCTTATGGAAGAAACAGCAGTAAGCACAGGGAAATATCTGCTTCTAAATCCAAAACGCAGCTATCTAACAGAACGGTTGTCAATGTGTGCACTCAACTTCCAGAGTTTAACCGGTATGTGGATTCAGCAGTCTGCAAACATTTTCTGTGCAGAGTCCCAAAACAGGCGTTTTCAGCCCATTACCGGCATTTGGAAGAAACAGCAGTAAGCACAGGGAAATATCTGCTTCTAAATCCAAAACGCAGCTATCTAACAGAACGGTTGTCAATGTGTGCACTCAACTTCCAGAGTTAAACCCGTGTGTGGATTCAGCAGTCTGCAAACACTTTCTCTGCAGAGTCCCAAAACAGGCGTTTTCAGCCCATTACCGGCATATGGAAGAAACAGCAGTAAGCACAGGGAAATATCAGCTTCTAAATCCAAAACGCAGCTATCTAACAGAACGGTTGTCAATGTGTGCACTCAACTTCCAGAGTTAAACCCGTGTGTGGATTCAGCAGTCTGCAAACACTTTCTCTGCAGAGTCCCAAAACAGGCGTTTTCAGCCCATTACCGGCATATGGAAGAAACAGCAGTAAGCACAGGGAAATATCAGCTTCTAAATCCAAAACGCAGCTATCTAACAGAACGGTTGTCAATGTGTTCACTCAACTTCCAGAGTTAAACCCGTGTGTGGATTCAGCAGTCTGCAAACACTTTCTGTGCAGAGTCCCAAAACAGGCGTTTTCAGCCCATTACCGGCATTTGGAAGAAACAGCAGTAAGCACAGGGAAATATCTGCTTCTAAATCCAAAACGCAGCTATCTAACAGAACGGTTGTCAATGTGTGCACTCAACTTCCAGAGTTAAACCCGTGTGTGGATTCAGCAGTCTGCAAACACTTTCTCTGCAGAGTCCCAAAACAGGCGTTTTCAGCCCATTACCCGCATATGGAAGAAACAGCAGTAAGCACAGGGAAATATCAGCTTCTAAATCCAAAACGCAGCTATCTAACAGAACGGTTGTCAATGTGTGCACTCAACTTTCAGAGTTAAACCCGTGTGTGGATTCAGCAGTCTTAAAACACTTTCTCTGCAGAGTCCCAAAAGAGGCGTTTTCAGCCCATTACCGGCATATGGAAGAAACAGCAGTAAGCACAGGGAAATATCTGCTTCTAAATCCAAAACGCAGCTATCTAACAGAACGGTTGTCAATGTGTGCACTCAGCTTCCAGAGTTAAACCCGTGTGTGGATTCAGCAGTCTGAAAACACTTTCTCTGCAGAGTCCCAAAACAGGCGTTTTCAGCCCATTACCGGCATATGGAAGAAACAGCAGTAAGCACAGGGAAATATCTGCTTCTAAATCCAAAAGGCAGCTATCTAACAGAACGGTTGTCAATGTGTGCACTCAACTTCCAGAGTTAAACCCGTGTGTGGATTCAGAAGTCTGCAAACACTTTCTCTGCAGAGTCCCAAAACAGGCGTTTTCAGCCCATTACCGGCATATGGAAGAAACAGCAGTAAGCACAGGGAAATATCAGCTTCTAAATCCAAAACGCAGCTATCTAACAGAACGGTTGTCAATGTGTGCACTCAACTTCCAGAGTTAAACCTGTGTGTGGATTCAGCAGTCTGCAAACACTTTCTCTGCAGAGTCCCAAAACAGGCGTTTTCAGCCCATTACCGGCATATGGAAGAAACAGCAGTAAGCACAGGGAAATATCTGCTTGTAAATCCAAAACGCAGCTATCTAACAGAACGGTTGTCAATGTGTGCACTCAACTTCCAGAGTTAAACCCGTGTGTGGATTCAGCAGTCTGCAAACACTTTCTCTGCAGAGTCCCAAAACAGGCGTTTTCAGCCCATTACCGGCATATGGAAGAAACAGCAATAAGCACAGGGAAATATCTGCTTCTAAATCCAAAACGCAGCTATCTAACAGAACGGTTGTCAATGTGTGCACTCAACTTCCAGAGTTAAACCCGTGTGCGGATTCAGCAGTCTGCAAACACTTTCTCTGCAGAGTCCCAAAACAGGCGTTTTCAGCCCATTACCGGCATTTGGAAGAAACAGCAGTAAGCACAGGGAAATATCTGCTTCTAAATCCAAAACGCAGCTATCTAACAGAACGGTTGACAATGTGTGCACTCAACTTCCAGAGATAAACCCGTGTGTGGATCCAGCAGTCTGCAAACACTTTCTCTGCAGAGTCCCAAAACAGGCGTTTTCAGCCCATTACCGGCATTTGGAAGAAACAGCAGTAAGCACAGGGAAATATCTGCTTCTAAATCCAAAACGCAGCTATCTAACAGAACGGTTGACAATGTGTGCACTCAACTTCCAGAGTTAAACCCGTGTGTGGATTCAGCAGTCTGCAAACACTTTCTCTGCAGAGTCCCAAAACAGGCGTTTTCAGCCCATTACCGGCATATGGAAGAAACAGCAGTAAGCACAGGGAAATATCTGCTTCTAAATCCGAAACGCAGCTATCTAACAGAACGGTTGTCAATGTGTGCACTCAACTTCCAGAGTTAAACCCGTGTGTGGATCCAGCAGTCTGCAAACACTTTCTCTGCAGAGTCCCAAAACAGGCGTTTTCAGCCCATTATCGGCATTTGGAAGAAACAGCAGTAAGCACAGGGAAATATCTGCTTCTAAATCCAAAACGCAGCTATCTAACAGAACGGTTGACAATGTGTGCACTCAACTTCCAGAGTTAAACCCGTGTGTGGATTCAGCAGTCTGCAAACACTTTCTCTGCAGAGTCCCAAAACAGGCGTTTTCAGCCCATTACCGGCATATGGAAGAAACAGCAGTAAGCACAGGGAAATATCTGCTTCTAAATCCAAAGGGCAGCTATCTAACAGAACGGTTGTCAATGTGTGCACTCAACTTCCAGAGTTAAACCCGTGTGTGGATTCAGCAGTCTGCAAACACTTTCTCTGCAGAGTCCCAAAACAGGCGTTTTCAGCCCATTACCGGCATATGGAAGAAACAGCAGTAAGCACAGGGAAATATCAGCTTCTAAATCCAAAACGCAGCTATCTAACAGAACGGTTGTCAATGTGTGCACTCAACTTCCAGAGTTAAACCTGTGTGTGGATTCAGCAGTCTGCAAACACTTTCTCTGCAGAGTCCCAAAACAGGCGTTTTCAGCCCATTACCGGCATATGGAAGAAACAGCAGTAAGCACAGGGAAATATCTGCTTCTAAATCCAAAACGCAGCTATCTAACAGAACGGTTGTCAATGTGTGCACTCAACTTCCAGAGTTAAACCCGTGTGTGGATTCAGCAGTCTGCAAACACTTTCTCTGCAGAGTCCCTAAACAGGCGTTTTCAGCCCATTACCGGCATATGGAAGAAACAGCAATAAGCACAGGGAAATATCTGCTTCTAAATCCAAAACGCAGCTATCTAACAGAACGGTTGTCAATGTGTGCACTCAACTTCCAGAGTTAAACCCGTGTGTGGATTCAGCAGTCTGCAAACACTTTCTCTGCAGAGTCCCAAAACAGGCGTTTTCAGCCCATTACCGGCATATGGAAGAAACAGCAGTAAGCACAGGGAAATATCTGCTTCTAAATCCAAAACGCAGCTATCTAACAGAACGGTTGTCAATGTGTGCACTCAACTTCCAGAGTTAAACCCGTGTGTGGATTCAGCAGTCTGAAAACACTTTCTGTGCAGAGTCCCAAAACAGGCGTTTTCAGCCCATTACCGGCATATGGAAGAAACAGCAGTAAGCACAGGGAAATATCTGCTTCTAAATCCAAAACGCAGCTATCTAACAGAACGGTTGTCAATGTGTGCACTCAACTTCCAGAGTTAAACCCATGTGTGGATTCAGCAGTCTGCAAACACTTTCTCTGCAAAGTCCCAAAACAGGCGTTTTCAGCCCATTACCGGCATATGGAAGAAACAGCAGTAAGCACAGGGAAATATCAGCTTCTAAATCCAAAACGCAGCTATCTAACAGAACGGTTGTCAATGTGTTCACTCAACTTCCAGAGTTAAACCCGGGTGTGGATTCAGCAGTCTGCAAACATTTTCTGTGCAGAGTCCCAAAACAGCCGTTTTCAGCCCATTACCGGCATATGGAAGAAACAGCAGTAAGCACAGGGAAATATCTGCTTCTAAATCCAAAACGCAGCTATCTAACAGAACGGTTGTCAATGTGTGCACTCAACTTCCAGAGTTAAACCCGTGTGTGGATTCAACAGTCTGCAAACACTTTCTCTGCAGAGTCCCAAAACAGGCGTTTTCAGCCCATTACCGGCATATGGAAGAAACAGCAGTAAGCACAGGGAAATATCTGCTTCTAAATCCAAAACGCAGCTATCTAACAGAACGGTTGTAAATGTGTGCACTCAACTTCCAGAGTTAAACCCGTGTGTGGATTCAGCAGTCTGCAAACACTTTCTCTGCAGAGTCCCAAAACAGGCGTTTTCAGCCCATTACCGGCATATGGAAGAAACAGCAATAAGCACAGGGAAATATCTACTTCTAAATCCAAAACGCAGCTATCTAACAGAACGGTTGTCAATGTGTGCACTCAACTTCCAGAGTTAAACCCGTGTGTGGATTCAGCAGTCTGCAAACACTTTCTCTGCAGAGTCCCAAAACAGGCGTTTTCAGCCCATTACCGGCATATGGAAGAAACAGCAGTAAGCACAGGGAAATATCTGCTTCTAAATCCAAAACGCAGCTATCTAACAGAACGGTTGTCAATGTGTGCACTCAACTTCCAGAGTTAAACCCGTGTGTGGATTCAGCAGTCTGAAAACACTTTCTGTGCAGAGTCCCAAAACAGGCGTTTTCAGCCCATTACCGGCATATGGAAGAAACAGCAGTAAGCACAGGGAAATATCTGCTTCTAAATCCAAAACGCAGCTATCTAACAGAACGGTTGTCAATGTGTGCACTCAACTTCCAGAGTTTAACCGGTGTGTGGATTCAGCAGTCTGCAAACACTTTCTGTGCAGAGTCCCAAAACAGGCGTTTTCAGCCCATTACCGGCATTTGGAAGAAACAGCAGTAAGCACAGGGAAATATCTGCTTCTAAATCCAAAACGCAGCTATCTAACAGAACGGTTGTCAATGTGTGCACTCAACTTCCAGAGTTAAACCCGTGTGTGGATTCAGCAGTCTGCAAACACTTTCTCTGCAGAGTCCCAAAACAGGCGTTTTCAGCCCATTACCCGCATATGGAAGAAACAGCAGTAAGCACATGGAAATATCAGCTTCTAAATCCAAAACGCAGCTATCTAACAGAACGGTTGTCAATGTGTGCACTCAACTTCCAGAGTTAAACCCGTGTGTGGATTCAGCAGTCTGCAAACACTTTCTCTGCAGAGTCCCAAAACAGGCGTTTTCAGCCCATTACCGGCATATGGAAGAAACAGCAGTAAGCACAGGGAAATATCTGCTTCTAAATCCAAAACGCAGCTATCTAACAGAACGGTTGTCAATGTGTGCACTCAACGTCCAGAGTTAAACCCGTGTGTGGATTCAGCAGTCTGCAAACACTTTCTCTGCAGAGTCCCAAAACAGGCGTTTTCAGCCCATTACCGGCATATGGAAGAAACAGCAGTAAGCACAGGGAAATATCTGCTTCTAAATCCAAAACGCAGCTATCTAACAGAACGGTTGTCAATGTGTGCACTCAACTTCCAGAGTTAAGCCCGTGTGTGGATTCAGCAGTCTGCAAACACTTTCTCTGCAGAGTCCCAAAACAGGCGTTTTCAGCCCATTACCGGCATATGGAAGAAACAGCAGTAAGCACAGGGAAATATCTGCTTGTAAATCCAAAACGCAGCTATCTAACAGAACGGTTGTCAATGTGTGCACTCAACTTCCAGAGTTAAACCCGTGTGTGGATTCAGCAGTCTGCAAACACTTTCTCTGCAGAGTCCCAAAACAGGCGTTTTCAGCCCATTACCGGCATATGGAAGAAACAGCAGTAAGCACAGGGAAATATCTGCTTCTAAATCCAAAACGCAGCTATCTAACAGAACGGTTGTCAATGTGTGCACTCAACTTCCAGAGTTAAACCCGTGTGTGGATTCAGCAGTCTGCAAACACTTTCTCTGCAGAGTCCCAAAACAGGCGTTTTCAGCCCATTACCGGCATATGGAAGAAACAGCAGTAAGCACAGGGAAATATCAGCTTTTAAATCCAAAACGCAGCTATCTAACAGAACGGTTGTCAATGTGTGCACTCAACTTCCAGAGTTAAACCTGTGTGGATTCAGCAGTCTGCAAACACTTTCTCTGCAGAGTCCCAAAACAGGCGTTTTCAGCCCATTACCGGCATATGGAAGAAACAGCAGTAAGCACAGGGAAATATCTGCTTCTAAATCCAAAACGCAGCTATCTAACAGAACGGTTGTCAATGTGTGCACTCAACTTCCAGAGTTAAACCCGTGTGTGGATTCAGCAGTCTGCAAACACTTTCTCTGCAGAGTCCCAAAACAGGCGTTTTCAGCCCATTACCGGCATATGGAAGAAACAGCAGTAAGCACAGGGAAATATCTGCTTCTAAATCCAAAACGCAGCTATCTAACAGAACGGTTGTCAATGTGTGCACTCAACTTCCAGAGTTAAACCCGTGTGTGGATTCAGCAGTCTGCAAACACTTTCTCTGCAGAGTCCCAAAACAGGCGTTTTCAGCCCATTACCGGCATATGGAAGAAACAGCAGTAAGCACAGGGAAATATCTGCTTCTAAATCCAAAACGCAGCTATCTAACAGAACGGTTGTCAATGTGTGCACTCAACTTCCAGAGTTAAACCCGTGTGTGGATTCAGCAGTCTGCAAACACTTTCTGTGCAGAGTCCCAAAACAGGCGTTTTCAGCCCATTACCGGCATATGGAAGAAACAGCAGTAAGCACAGGGAAATATCTGCTTCTAAATCCAAAACGCAGCTATCTAACAGAACGGTTGTCAATGTGTGCACTCAACTTCCAGAGTTAAACCCGTGTGTGGATTCAGCAGTCTTAAAACACTTTCTGTGCAGAGTCCCAAAACAGGCGTTTTCAGCCCATTACCGGCATATGGAAGAAACAGCAGTAAGCATAGGGAAATATCTGCTTCTAAATCCAAAACGCAGCTATCTAACAGAACGGTTGTCAATGTGTGCACTCAACTTCCAGAGTTAAACCCGTGTGTGGATTCAGCAGTCTGCAAACACTTTCTCTGCAGAGTCCCAAAACAGGCGTTTTCAGCCCATTACCGGCATATGGAAGAAACAGCAGTAAGCACAGGGAAATATCTGCTTCTAAATCCAAAACGCAGCTATCTAACAGAACGGTTGTCAATGTGTGCACTCAACTTCCAGAGTTAAACCCGTGTGTGGATTCAGCAGTCTTAAAACACTTTCTGTGCAGAGTCCCAAAACAGGCGTTTTCAGCCCATTACCGGCATATGGAAGAAACAGCAGTAAGCACAGGGAAATATCAGCTTCTAAATCCAAAACGCAGCTATCTAACAGAACGGTTGTCAATGTGTGCACTCAACTTCCAGAGTTAAACCTGTGTGTGGATTCAGCAGTCTGCAAACACTTTCTCTGCAGAGTCCCAAAACAGGCGTTTTCAGCCCATTACCGGCATATGGAAGAAACAGCAGTAAGCACAGGGAAATATCTGCTTCTAAATCCAAAACGCAGCTATCTAACAGAACGGTTGTCAATGTGTGCACTCAACTTCCAGAGTTAAACCCGTGTGTGGATTCAGCAGTCTGCAAACACTTTCTGTGCAGAGTCCCAAAACAGGCGTTTTCAGCCCATTACCGGCATATGGAAGAAACAGCAGTAAGCACAGGGAAATATCTGCTTCTAAATCCAAAACGCAGCTATCTAACAGAACGGTTGTCAATGTGTGCACTCAACTTCCAGAGTTAAACCCGTGTGTGGATTCAGCAGTCTGCAAACACTTTCTGTGCAGAGTCCCAAAACAGGCGTTTTCAGCCCATTACCGGCATATGGAAGAAACAGCAGTAAGCACAGGGAAATATCTGCTTCTAAATCCAAAACGCAGCTATCTAACAGAACGGTTGTCAATGTGTGCACTCAACTTCCAGAGTTAAACCCGTGTGTGGATTCAGCAGTCTGCAAACACTTTCTCTGCAGAGTCCCAAAACAGGCGTTTTCAGCCCATTACCGGCATATGGAAGAAACAGCAGTAAGCACAGGGAAATATCTGCTTCTAAATCCAAAACGCAGCTATCTAACAGAACGGTTGTCAATGTGTGCACTCAACTTCCAGAGTTAAACCCGTGTGTGGATTCAGCAGTCTTAAAACACTTTCTGTGCAGAGTCCCAAAACAGGCGTTTTCAGCCCATTACCGGCATTTGGAAGAAACAGCAGTAAGCACAGGGAAATATCAGCTTCTAAATCCAAAACGCAGCTATCTAACAGAACGGTTGTCAATGTGTGCACTCAACTTCCAGAGTTAAACCTGTGTGTGGATTCAGCAGTCTGCAAACACTTTCTCTGCAGTGTCCTAAAACAGGCGTTTTTAACCCATTACCGGCATATGGAAGAAACAGCAGTAAGCACAGGGAAATATCTGCTTCTAAATCCAAAACGCAGCTATCTAACAGAACGGTTGTCAATGTGTGCACTCAACTTCCAGAGTTAAACCCGTGTGTGGATTCAGCAGTCTGAAAACACTTTCTGTGCAGAGTCCCAAAACAGGCGTTTTCAGCCCATTACCGGCATATGGAAGAAACAGCAGTAAGCACAGGGAAATATCTACTTCTAAATCCAAAACGCAGCTATCTAACAGAACGGTTGTCAATGTGTGCACTCAACTTCCAGAGTTTAACCGGTATGTGGATTCAGCAGTCTGCAAACATTTTCTGTGCAGAGTCCCAAAACAGGCGTTTTCAGCCCATTACCGGCATTTGGAAGAAACAGCAGTAAGCACAGGGAAATATCTGCTTCTAAATCCAAAACGCAGCTATCTAACAGAACGGTTGTCAATGTGTGCACTCAACTTCCAGAGTTAAACCCGTGTGTGGATTCAGCAGTCTGCAAACACTTTCTCTGCAGAGTCCCAAAACAGGCGTTTTCAGCCCATTACCG
>NW_026988930.1:0-109034 GCF_030222135.1 Aotus nancymaae | reverse complement strand
TAGATAGCTGCGTTTTGGATTTAGAAGCAGATATTTCCCTTTGCTTACTGCTGTTTCTTCCATATGCCGGTAATGGGCTGAAAACGCCTGTTTTGGGACTCTGCAGAGAAAGTGTTTGCAGACTGCTGAATCCACACACGGGTTTAACTCTGGAAGTTGAGTGCACACATTGACAACCGTTCTGTTAGATAGCTGCGTTTTGGATTTAGAAGCAGATATTTCCCTGTGCTTACTGCTGTTTCTTCCATATGCCGGTAATGGGCTGAAAACGCCTGTTTTGGGACTCTGCCCAGAAAGTGTTTGCAGACTGCTGAATCCACACATGGGTTTAACTCTGGAAGTTGAGTGCACACATTGACAACCGTTCTGTTAGATAGCTGCGTTTTGGATTTAGAAGCAGATATTTCCCTGTGCTTACTGCTGTTTCTTCCACATGCCGGTAATGGGCTGAAAACGCCTGTTTTGGGACTCTGCAGAGAAAGTGTTTGCAGACTGCTGAATCCACACACGGGTTTAACTCTGGAAGTTGAGTGCACACATTGACAACCGTTCTGTTAGATAGCTGGGTTTTGGATTTAGAAGCAGATATTTCCCTGTGCTTACTGCTGTTTCTTCCATATGCCGGTAAAGGGCTGAAAACGCCTGTTTTGGGACTCTGCAGAGAAAGTGTTTGCAGACTGCTGAATCTACACACGGGTTTAACTCTGGAAGTTGAGTGCACACATTGACAACCGTTCTGTTAGATAGCTGCGTTTTGGATTTAGAAGCAGATATTTCCCTGTGCTTACTGCTGTTTCTTCCATATGCCGGTAATGGGCTGAAAACGCCTGTTTTGGGACTCTGCCCAGAAAGTGTTTGCAGAATGCTGAATCCACACACGGGTTTAACTGTGGAACTTGAGTGCACACATTGACAACCGTTCTGTTAGATAGCTGCGTTTTGGATTTAGAAGCAGATATTTCCCTGTGCTTACTGCTGTTTCTTCCGTATGCCGGTAATGGGCTGAAAACGCCTGTTTTGGGACTCTGCAGAGAAAGTGTTTGCAGACTGCTGAATCCACACACGGGTTTAACTCTGGAAGTTGAGTGCACACATTGACAACCGTTCTGTTAGATAGCTGCGTTTTGGATTTAGAAGCAGATATTTCCCTGTGCTTACTGCTGTTTCTTCCATATGCTGGTAATGGGCTGAAAACGCCTGTTTTGGGACTCTGCAGAGAAAGTGTTTGCAGACTGCTGAATCCACACACTGGTTTAACTCTGGAAGTTGAGTGCACACATTGACAGCCGTTCTGTTAGATAGCTGCGTTTTGGATTTAGAAGCAGATATTTCCTTGTGCTTACTGCTGTTTCTTCCATATGCCGGTAATGGGCTGAAAACGCCTGTTTTGGGACTCTGCCCAGAAAGTGTTTGCAGACTGCTGAATCCACACACGGGTTTAACTCTGGAAGTTGAGTGCCCACATTGACAACCTTTCTGTTAGATAGCTGCGTTTTGGATTTAGAAGCAGATATTTCCCTGTGCTTACTGCTGTTTCTTCCACATGCCGGTAATGGGCTGAAAACGCCTGTTTTGGGACTCTGCAGAGAAAGTGTTTGCAGACTGCTGAATCCACACACGGGTTTAACTCTGGAAGTTGAGTGCACACATTGACAACCGTTCTGTTAGATAGCTGGGTTTTGGATTTAGAAGCAGATATTTACCTGTGCTTACTGCTGTTTCTTCCATATGCCGGTAAAGGGCTGAAAACGCCTGTTTTGGGACTCTGCAGAGAAAGTGTTTGCAGACTGCTGAATCCACAAACCGGTTTAAACTCTGGAAGTTGAGTGCACACATTGACAACCGTTCTGTTAGATAGCTGCGTTTTGGATTTAGAAGCAGATATTTCCCTGTGCTTACTGCTGTTTCTTCCATATGCCGGTAATGGGCTGAAAACGCCTGTTTTGGGACTCTGCCCAGAAAGTGGGTTGCAGACTGCTGAATCCACACACGGGTTTAACTCTGGAACTTGAGTGCACACATTGACAACCGTTCTGTTAGATAGCTGCGTTTTGGATTTAGAAGCAGATATTTCCCTGTGCTTACTGCAGTTTCTTCCTTATGCCGGTAATGGGCTGAAAACGCCTGTTTTGGGACTCTGCACAGAAAGTGTTTGCAGACTGCTGAATCCACACACAGGTTTAACTCTGGAAGTTGAGTGCACACATTGACAACCGTTCTGTTAGATAGCTGCGTTTAGGATTTAGAAGCTGCTATTTCCCTGTGCTTACTGCTGTTTCTTCCATATGCCGGTAATGGACTGAAAACGCCTGTTTTGGGACTCTGCAGAGAAAATGTTTGCAGACTGCTGAATCCACACACGGGTTTAACTCTGGAAGTTGAGTGCACACATTTACAAACGTTCTGTTAGATAGCTGCGTTTTGGAATTAGAAGCAGATATTTCCCTGTGCTTACTGCTGTTTCTTCCATATGCCGGTAATGGGCTGAAAACGCCTGATTTGGGACTCTGCAGAGAAAGTGTTTGCAGACTGCTGAATCCACACACGGGTTTAACTCTGGAAGTTGAGTGCACACATTGACAACCGTTCTGTTAGATAGCTGCGTTTTGGATTTAGAAGCAGATATTTCCCTGTGCTTACTGCTGTTTCTTCCATATGCTGGTAATGGGCTGAAAACGCCTGTTTTGGGACTCTGCAGAGAAAGTGTTTGCAGACTGCTGAATCCTCACACTCGTTTAACTCTGGAAGTTGAGTGCACACATTGACAACCGTTCTGTTAGATAGCTGCGTTTTGGATTTAGAAGCAGATATTTCCCTGTGCTTACTGCTGTTTCTTCCATATGCCGGTAATGGGCTGAAAACGCCTGTTTTGGGACTCTGCAGAGAAAGTGTTTGCAGACTGCTGAATCCACACACGGGTTAAACTCTGGAAGTTGAGTGCACACATTGACAACCGTTCTGTTAGATAGCTGCGTTTTGGATTTAGAAGCAGATATTTCCCTGTGCTTACTGCTGTTTCTTCCATATGCCGGTAATGGGCTGAAAAAGCCTGTTTTGGGACTCTGCAGAGAAAGTGTTTGCTGACTGCTGAATCCACACACGGGTTTAACTCTGGAAGTTGACTGCACACATTGACAACCGTTCTGTTAGATAGCTGCGTTTTGGATTTAGAAGCAGATATTTCAATGTCCTTACTGCTGTTTCTTCCATATGCCGGTAATGGGCTGAAAACGCCTGTTTTGGGACTCTGCAGAGAAACTGTTTGCAGACTGCTGAATCCACACACGGGTTTAACTCTGGAAGTTGAGCGCACACATTGACAAACGTTCTGTTAGATAGCTGCGTTTTGGATTTAGAAGCAGATATTTCCCTGTGCTTACTGCTGTTTCTTCCATATGCCGGTAATGGGCTGAAAATGCCTGGTTTGGGACTCTGCACAGAAAGGGTTTGCAGACTGCTGAATCCACACACCGGTTTAACTCTGGAAGTTGAGTGCACACATTGACAACCGTTCTGTTAGATAGCTGCATTTTGGATTTAGAAGCAGATATTTCCCTGTGCTTACTGCTGTTTCTTCCATATGCCGGTAATGGGCTGAAAACGCCTGATTTGGGACTCTGCAGAGAAAGTGTTTGCAGACTGCTGAATCCACACCCGGGTTTAACTCTGGAAGTTGAGTGCACACATTGACAACCGTTCTGTTAGATAACTGCGTTTTGGATTTAGAAGCAGATATTTCCCTGTGCTTACTGCTGTTTCTTCCATATGCTGGTAATGGGCTGAAAACGCCTGTTTTGGGACTCTGCAGAAAAAGTGTTTGCAGACTGCTGAATCCACACACGGGTTTAACTCTGGAAGTTGAGTGCACACATTGACAACCGTTCTGTTAGATAGCTGCGTTTTGGATTTAGAAGCAGATATTTCCCTGTGCTTACTGCTGTTTCTTCCATATGCTGGTAATGGGCTGAAAACGCCTGTTTTGGGACTCTGCACAGAAAGGGTTTGCAGACTGCTGAATCCACACACGGGTTTAACTCTGGAAGTTGAGTGCACACATTGACAACCGTTCTGTTAGATAGCTGCGTTTTGGATTTAGAAGCAGATATTTCCCTGTGCTTACTGCTGTTTCTTCCATATGCCGGTAATGGGCTGAAAACGCCTGTTTTGGGACTCTGCACAGAAAGTGTTTGCAGACTGCTGAATCCACACACGGGTTTAACTCTGGAAGTTGAGTGCACACATTGACAACCGTTCTGTTAGATAGCTGCGTTTTGGATTTACAAGCAGATATTTCCCTGTGCTTACTGCTGTTTCTTCCATATGCCGGTAATGGACTGAAAGCGCCTGTTTTGGGACACTGCAGAGAAAGTGTTTGCAGACTGCTGAATCCACACACGGGTTTAACTCTGGAAGTTGAGTGCACACATTGACAAACGTTCTGTTAGATAGCTGCGTTTTGGATTTAGAAGCAGATATTTCCCTGTGCTGACTGCTGTTTCTTCCATATGCCGCTAATGGGCTGAAAACGACTGTTTTGGGTCTCTGCACAGAAAGTGTTTGCAGACTGCTGAATCCACACACGGGTTTAACTCTGGAAGTTGAGTGCACACATTGACAAACGTTCTGTTAGATAGCTGCGTTTTGGATTTAGAAGCTGCTATTTCCCTGTGCTTACTGCTGTTTCTTCCATATGCCGGTAATGGGCTGAAAACGCCTGTTTTGGGACTCTGCAGAGAAAGTGTTTGCAGACTGCTGAATCCACACACGGGTTTAACTCTGGAAGTTGAGTGCACACATTGACAACCGTTCTGTTAGATAGCTGCGTTTTGGATTTAGAAGCAGATATTTCCCTGTGCTTACTGCTGTTTCTTCCATATGCCGGTAATGGGCTGAAAACGCCTGTTTTGGGACTCTGCACAGAAAGTGTTTGCAGACTGCTGAATCCACACACGGGTTTAACTCTGGAAGTTGAGTGCACACATTGACAACCGTTCTGTTAGATAGCTGCGTTTTGGATTTAGAAGCTGCTATTTCCCTGTGCTTACTGCTGTTTCTTCCATATGCCGGTAATGGGCTGAAAAACGCCTGTTTTGGGACTCTGCACAGAAAGTGTTTGCAGACTGCTGAATCCACACACCGGTTTAATTCTGGAACTTGAGTGCACACATTGACAACCGTTCTGTTAGATAGCTGCGTTTTGGATTTAGAAGCAGATATTTCCCTGTGCTTACTGCTGTTTCTTCCATATGCCGGTAATGGGCTGAAAAACGCCTGTTTTGGGACTCTGCAGAGAAAGTGTTTGCAGACTGCTGAATCCACACACGGGTTTAACTCTGGAAGTTGAGTGCACACATTGACAAACGTTCTGTTAGATAGCTGCGTTTTGGATTTAGAAGCAGATATTTCCCTGTGCTTACTGCTGTTTCTTCCATATGCCGGTAATGGGCTGAAAACGCCTGATATGGGACTCTGCAGAGAAAGTGTTTGCAGACTGCTGAATCCACACACGGGTTTAACTCTGGAAGTTGAGTGCACACATTGACAACCGTTCTGTTAGATAGCTGCGTTTTGGATTTAGAAGCAGATATTTCCCTGTGCTTACTGCTGTTTCTTCCATATGCCGGTAATGGGCTGAAAACGCCTGTTTTGGGACTCTGCAGAGAAAGTGTTTGCAGACTGCTGAATCCACACACGGGTTTAACTCTGGAAGTTGAGTGCACACATTGACAACCGTTCTGTTAGATAGCTGCGTTTTGGATTTAGAAGCAGATATTTCCCTGTGCTTACTGCTGCTTTTTCCATATGCCGGTAATGGGCTGAAAACGCCTGTTTTGGGACTCTGCAGAGAAAGTGTTTGCAGACTGCTGAATCCACACACGGGTTTAACTCTGGAAGGTGAGTGCACACATTGACAACCGTTCTGTTAGATAGCTGCGTTTTGGATTTAGAAGCAGATATTTCCCTGTGCTTACTGCTGTTTCTTCCATATGCCGGTAATGGGCTGAAAAAGCCTGTTTTGGGACTCTGCAGAGAAAGTGTTTGCTGACTGCTGAATCCACACACCGGTTTAACTCTGGAAGTTGACTGCACACATTGACAACAGTTCTGTTAGATAGCTGCGTTTTGTTTTTAGAAGCAGATATTTCAATGTGCTTACTGTTGTTTCTTCCATATGCCGGTAATGGGCTGAAAACGCCTGTTTTGGGACTCTGCAGAGAATGTGTTTGCAGACTGCTGAATCCACACACGGGTTTAACTCTGGAAGTTGAGCGCACACATTGACAAACGTTCTGTTAGATAGCTGCGTTTTGGATTTAGAAGAAGATATTTCCCTGTGCTTACTGCTGTTTCTTCCATATGCCGGTAATGGGCTGAAAACGCCTGGTTTGGGACTCTGCACAGAAAGGGTTTGCAGACTGCTGAATCCACACACCGGTTTAACTCTGGAAGTTGAGTGCACACATTGACAACCGTTCTGTTAGATAGCTGCGTTTTGGATTTAGAAGCAGATATTTCCCTGTGCTTACTGCTGTTTCTTCCATATGCCGGTAAAGGGCTGAAAACGCCTGATTTGGGACTCTGCAGAGAAAGTGTTTGCAGACTGCTGAATCCACACACGTGTTTTACTCTGGAAGTTGAGTGCACACATTGACAACCGTTCTGTTAGATAGCTGCGTTTTGGATTTAGAGGCAGATATTTCCATGTGCTTACTGCTGTTTCTTCCATATGCTGGTAATGGGCTGAAAACGCCTGTTTTGGGACTCTGCAGAGAAAGTGTTTGCAGACTGCTGAATCCACACACGGGTTTAACTCTGGAAGTTGAGTGCACACATTGACAACCGTTCTGTTAGATAGCTGCGTTTTGGATTTAGAAGCAGATATTTCCCTGTGCTTACTGCTGTTTCTTCCATATGCCGGTAATGGGCTGAAAACGCCTGTTTTGGGACTCTGCACAGAAAGGGTTTGCAGACTGCTGAATCCACACACGGGTTTAACTCTGGAAGTTGAGTGCACACATTGACAACCGTTCTGTTAGATAGCTGCGTTTTGGATTTAGAAGCAGATATTTCCCTGTGCTTACTGCTGTTTCTTCCATATGCCGGTAATGGGCTGAAAACGCCTGTTTTGGGACTCTGCACAGAAAGTGTTTGCAGACTGCTGAATCCACACACGGATTTAACTCTGGAAGTTGAGTGCACACAATGACAACCGTTCTGTTAGATAGCTGCGTTTTGGATTTACAAGCAGATATTTCCCTGTGCTTACTGCTGTTTCTTCCATATGCCGGTAATGGGCTGAAAGCGCCTGTTTTGGGACACTGCAGAGAAAGTGTTTGCAGACTGCTGAATCCACACACGGGTTTAACTCTGGAAGTTGAGTGCACACATTGACAAACGTTCTGTTAGATAGCTGCGTTTTGGATTTAGAAGCAGATATTTCTCTGTGCTGACTGCTGTTTCTTCCATATGCCGCTAATGGGCTGAAAACGACTGTTTTGGGTCTCTGCACAGAAAGTGTTTGCAGACTGCTGAATCCACACACGGGTTTAACTCTGGAAGTTGAGTGCACACATTGACAAACGTTCTGTTAGATAGCTGCGTTTTGGATTTAGAAGCAGATATTTCCCTGTGCTTACTGCAGTTTCTTCCTTATGCCGGTAATGGGCTGAAAACGCCTGTTTTGGGACTCTGCAGAGAAAGTGTTTGCAGACTGCTGAATCCACACACGGGTTTAACTCTGGAAGTTGAGTGCACACATTGACAACCGTTCTGTTAGATAGCTGCGTTTTGGATTTAGAAGCAGATATTTCCCTGTGCTTACTGCTGTTTCTTCCATATGCCGGTAAAGGGCTGAAAACGCCTGTTTTGGGACTCTGCAGAGAAAGTGTTTGCAGACTCCTGAATCCACACACGGGTTTAACTCTGGAAGTTGAGTGCACACATTGACAACCGTTCTGTTAGATAGCTGCGTTTTGGATTTAGAAGCAGATATTTCCCTGTGCTTACTGCTGTTTCTTCCATATGCCGGTAATGGGCTGAAAACGCCTGTTTTGGGACTCTGCACAGAAAGTGTTTGCAGACTGCTGAATCCACACACAGGTTTAACTCTGGAAGTTGAGTGCACACATTGACAACCGTTCTGTTAGATAGCTGCGTTTTGGATTTAGAAGCTGCTATTTCCCTGTGCTTACTGCTGTTTCTTCCATATGCCGGTAATGGGCTGAAAACGCCTGTTTTGGGACTCTGCAGAGAAAGTGTTTGCAGACTGCTGAATCCACACACCGGTTTAATTCTGGAAGTTGAGTGCACACATTGACAACCGTTCTGTTAGATAGCTGCGTTTTGGATTTAGAAGCAGATATTTCCCTGTGCTTACTGCTGTTTTCTTCCATATGCTGGTAATGGGCTGAAAAAGCCTGTTTTGGGACTCTGCAGAGAATGTGTTTGCAGACTGCTGAATCCACACACTGGTTTAACTCTGGAAGTTGAGTGCACACATTGACAACCGTTCTGTTAGATAGCTGCGTTTTGGATTTAGAAGCAGATATTTCCCTGTGCTTACTGCTGTTTCTTCCATATGCCGGTAATGGGCTGAAAACGCCTGTTTTGGGACTCTGCAGAGAAAGTGTTTGCAGACTGCTGAATCCACACACGGGTTTAACTCTGGAAGTTGAGTGCACACATTGACAAACGTTCTGTTAGATAGCTGCGTTTTGGATTTAGAAGCAGATATTTCCCTGTGCTTACTGCTGTTTCTTCCATATGCCGGTAATGGGCTGAAAACGCCTGATTTGGGACTCTGCAGAGAAAGTGTTTGCAGACTGCTGAATCCACACACGGGTTTAACTCTGGAAGTTGAGTGCACACATTGACAACCGTTCTGTTAGATAGCTGCGTTTTGGATTTAGAAGCAGATATTTCCCTGTGCTTACTGCTGTTTCTTCCATATGCTGGTAATGGGCTGAAAACGCCTGTTTTGGGACTCTGCAGAGAAAGTGTTTGCAGACTGCTGAATCCTCACACTCGTTTAACTCTGGAAGTTGAGTGCACACATTGACAACCGTTCTGTTAGATAGCTGCGTTTTGGATTTAGAAGCAGATATTTCCCTGTGCTTACTGCTGTTTCTTCCATATGCCGGTAATGGGCTGAAAACGCCTGTTTTGGGACTCTGCACAGAAAGGGTTTGCAGACTGCTGAATCCACACACGGGTTTAACTCTGGAAGTTGAGTGCACACATTGACAATCGTTCTGTTAGATAGCTGCGTTTTGGATTTAGAAGCAGATATTTCCCTGTGCTTACTGCTGTTTCTTCCATATGCCGGTAATGGGCTGAAAACGCCTGTTTTGGGACTCTGCACAGAAAGTGTTTGCAGACTGCTGAATCCACACACGGGTTTAACTCTGGAAGTTGAGTGCACACATTGACAACCGTTCTGTTAGATAGCTGCGTTTTGGATTTACAAGCAGATATTTCCCTGTGCTTACTGCTGTTTCTTCCATATGCCGGTAATGGGCTGAAAGCGCCTGTTTTGGGACACTGCAGAGAAAGTGTTTGCAGACTGCTGAATCCACACACGGGTTTAACTCTGGAAGTTGAGTGCACACATTGACAAACGTTCTGTTAGATAGCTGCGTTTTGGATTTAGAAGCAGATATTTCCCTGTGCTGACTGCTGTTTCTTCCATATGCCGCTAATGGGCTGAAAACGACTGTTTTGGGTCTCTGCACAGAAAGTGTTTGCAGACTGCTGAATCCACACACGGGTTTAACTCTGGAAGTTGAGTGCACACATTGACAAACGTTCTGTTAGATAGCTGCGTTTTGGATTTAGAAGCAGATATTTCCCTGTGCTTACTGCTGTTTCTTCCATATGCCGGTAAAGGGCTGAAAACGCCTGTTTTGGGACTCTGCAGAGAAAGTGTTTGCAGACTCCTGAATCCACACACGGGTTTAACTCTGGAAGTTGAGTGCACACATTGACAACCGTTCTGTTAGATAGCTGCGTTTTGGATTTAGAAGCAGATATTTCCCTGTGCTTACTGCTGTTTCTTCCATATGCCGGTAATGGGCTGAAAACGCCTGTTTTGGGACTCTGCACAGAAAGTGTTTGCAGACTGCTGAATCCACACACAGGTTTAACTCTGGAAGTTGAGTGCACACATTGACAACCGTTCTGTTAGATAGCTGCGTTTTGGATTTAGAAGCTGCTATTTCCCTGTGCTTACTGCTGTTTCTTCCATATGCCGGTAATGGGCTGAAAACGCCTGTTTTGGGACTCTGCAGAGAAAGTGTTTGCAGACTGCTGAATCCACACACCGGTTTAATTCTGGAAGTTGAGTGCACACATTGACAACCGTTCTGTTAGATAGCTGCGTTTTGGATTTAGAAGCAGATATTTCCCTGTGCTTACTGCTGTTTCTTCCATATGCTGGTAATGGGCTGAAAACGCCTGTTTTGGGACTCTGCAGAGAAAGTGTTTGCAGACTGCTGAATCCACACACTGGTTTAACTCTGGAAGTTGAGTGCACACATTGACAACCGTTCTGTTAGATAGCTGCGTTTTGGATTTAGAAGCAGATATTTCCCTGTGCTTACTGCTGTTTCTTCCATATGCCGGTAATGGGCTGAAAACGCCTGTTTTGGGACTCTGCAGAGAAAGTGTTTGCAGACTGCTGAATCCACACACGGGTTTAATTCTGGAAGTTGAGTGCACACATTGACAAACGTTCTGTTAGATAGCTGCGTTTTGGATTTAGAAGCAGATATTTCCCTGTGCTTACTGCTGTTTCTTCCATATGCCGGTAATGGGCTGAAAACGCCTGATTTGGGACTCTGCAGAGAAAGTGTTTGCAGACTGCTGAATCCACACACGGGTTTAACTCTGGAAGTTGAGTGCACACATTGACAACCGTTCTGTTAGATAACTGCGTTTTGGATTTAGAAGCAGATATTTCCCTGTGCTTACTGCTGTTTCTTCCATATGCTGGTAATGGGCTGAAAACGCCTGTTTTGGGACTCTGCAGAGAAAGTGTTTGCAGACTGCTGAATCCTCACACTCGTTTAACTCTGGAAGTTGAGTGCACACATTGACAACCGTTCTGTTAGATAGCTGCGTTTTGGATTTAGAAGCAGATATTTCCCTGTGCTTACTGCTGTTTCTTCCATATGCCGGTAATGGGCTGAAAACGCCTGTTTTGGGACTCAGCAGAGAAAGTGTTTGCAGACTGCTGAATCCACAAACGGGTTAAACTCTGGAAGTTGAGTGCACACATTGACAACCGTTCTGTTAGATAGCTGCGTTTTGGATTTAGAAGCAGATATTTCCCTGTGCTTACTGCTGTTTCTTCCATATGCCGGTAATGGGCTGAAAAAGCCTGTTTTGGGACTCTGCAGAGAAAGTGTTTGCTGACTGCTGAATCCACACACGGGTTTAACTCTGGAAGTTGAGCGCACACATTGACAACCGTTCTGTTAGATAGCTGCGTTTTGGATTTAGAAGCAGATATTTCAATGTGCTTACTGCTGTTTCTTCCATATGCCGGTAATGGGCTGAAAACGCCTGTTTTGGGACTCTGCAGAGAAAGTGTTTGCAGACTGCTGAATCCACACACGGGTTTAACTCTGGAAGTTGAGCGCACACATTGACAAACGTTCTGTTAGATAGCTGCGTTTTGGATTTAGAAGCAGATATTTCCCTGTGCTTACTGCTGTTTCTTCCATATGCCGGTAATGGGCTGAAAACGCCTGGTTTGGGACTCTGCACAGAAAGTGTTTGCAGACTGCTGAATCCACACACGGGTTTAACTCTGGAAGTTGAGTGCACACATTGACAAACGTTCTGTTAGATAGCTGCGTTTTGGATTTAGAAGCAGATATTTCCCTGTGCTGACTGCTGTTTCTTCCATATGCCGCTAATGGGCTGAAAACGACTGTTTTGGGTCTCTGCACAGAAAGTGTTTGCAGACTGCTGAATCCACACACGGGTTTAACTCTGGAAGTTGAGTGCACACATTGACAAACGTTCTGTTAGATAGCTGCGTTTTGGATTTAGAAGCTGCTATTTCCCTGTGCTTACTGCTGTTTCTTCCATATGCCGGTAATGGGCTGAAAACGCCTGTTTTGGGACTCTGCACAGAAAGTGTTTGCAGACTGCTGAATCCACACACGGGTTTAACTCTGGAAGTTGAGTGCACACATTGACAAACGTTCTGTTAGATAGCTGCGTTTTGGATTTAGAAGCAGATATTTCCCTGTGCTTACTGCTGTTTCTTCCATATGCCGGTAATGGGCTGAAAACGCCTGTTTTGGGACTCTGCAGAGAAAGTGTTTGCAGACTGCTGAATCCACACACGGGTTTAACTCTGGAAGTTGAGTGCACACATTGACAAACGTTCTGTTAGATAGCTGCGTTTTGGATTTAGAAGCAGATATTTCCCTGTGCTTACTGCTGTTTCTTCCATATGCCGGTAATGGGCTGAAAACGCCTGATTTGGGACTCTGCAGAGAAAGTGTTTGCAGACTGCTGAATCCACACACGGGTTTAACTCTGGAAGTTGAGTGCACACATTGACAACCGTTCTGTTAGATAGCTGCGTTTTGGATTTAGAAGCAGATATTTCCCTGTGCTTACTGCTGTTTCTTCCATATGCTGGTAATGGGCTGAAAACGCCTGTTTTGGGACTCTGCAGAGAAAGTGTTTGCAGACTCCTGAATCCACACACGGGTTTAACTCTGGAAGTTGAGTGCACACATTGACAACCGTTCTGTTAGATAGCTGCGTTTTGGATTTAGAAGCAGATATTTCCCTGTGCTTACTGCTGTTTCTTCCATATGCCGGTAATGGGCTGAAAACGCCTGTTTTGGGACTCTGCACAGAAAGTGTTTGCAGACTGCTGAATCCACACACAGGTTTAACTCTGGAAGTTGAGTGCACACATTGACAACCGTTCTGTTAGATAGCTGCGTTTTGGATTTAGAAGCTGCTATTTCCCTGTGCTTACTGCTGTTTCTTCCATATGCCGGTAATGGGCTGAAAACGCCTGTTTTGGGACTCTGCAGAGAAAGTGTTTGCAGACTGCTGAATCCACACACCGGTTTAATTCTGGAAGTTGAGTGCACACATTGACAACCGTTCTGTTAGATAGCTGCGTTTTGGATTTAGAAGCAGATATTTCCCTGTGCTTACTGCTGTTTCTTCCATATGCTGGTAATGGGCTGAAAAAGCCTGTTTTGGGACTCTGCAGAGAATGTGTTTGCAGACTGCTGAATCCACACACTGGTTTAACTCTGGAAGTTGAGTGCACACATTGACAACCGTTCTGTTAGATAGCTGCGTTTTGGATTTAGAAGCAGATATTTCCCTGTGCTTACTGCTGTTTCTTCCATATGCCGGTAATGGGCTGAAAACGCCTGTTTTGGGACTCTGCAGAGAATGTGTTTGCAGACTGCTGAATCCACACACGGGTTTAACTCTGGAAGTTGAGTGCACACATTGACAAACGTTCTGTTAGATAGCTGCGTTTTGGATTTAGAAGCAGATATTTCCCTGTGCTTACTGCTGTTTCTTCCATATGCCGGTAATGGGCTGAAAACGCCTGATTTGGGACTCTGCAGAGAAAGTGTTTGCAGACTGCTGAATCCACACACGGGTTTAACTCTGGAAGTTGAGTGCACACATTGACAACCGTTCTGTTAGATAGCTGCGTTTTGGATTTAGAAGCAGATATTTCCCTGTGCTTACTGCTGTTTCTTCCATATGCTGGTAATGGGCTGAAAACGCCTGTTTTGGGACTCTGCAGAGAAAGTGTTTGCAGACTGCTGAATCCTCACACTCGTTTAACTCTGGAAGTTGAGTGCACACATTGACAACCGTTCTGTTAGATAGCTGCGTTTTGGATTTAGAAGCAGATATTTCCCTGTGCTTACTGCTGTTTCTTCCATATGCCGGTAATGGGCTGAAAACGCCTGTTTTGGGACTCTGCACAGAAAGGGTTTGCAGACTGCTGAATCCACACACGGGTTTAACTCTGGAAGTTGAGTGCACACATTGACAATCGTTCTGTTAGATAGCTGCGTTTTGGATTTAGAAGCAGATATTTCCCTGTGCTTACTGCTGTTTCTTCCATATGCCGGTAATGGGCTGAAAACGCCTGTTTTGGGACTCTGCACAGAAAGTGTTTGCAGACTGCTGAATCCACACACGGGTTTAACTCTGGAAGTTGAGTGCACACATTGACAACCGTTCTGTTAGATAGCTGCGTTTTGGATTTACAAGCAGATATTTCCCTGTGCTTACTGCTGTTTCTTCCATATGCCGGTAATGGGCTGAAAGCGCCTGTTTTGGGACACTGCAGAGAAAGTGTTTGCAGACTGCTGAATCCACACACGGGTTTAACTCTGGAAGTTGAGTGCACACATTGACAACCGTTCTGTTAGATAGCTGCGTTTTGGATTTACAAGCAGATATTTCCCTGTGCTTACTGCTGTTTCTTCCATATGCCGGTAATGGGCTGAAAGCGCCTGTTTTGGGACACTGCAGAGAAAGTGTTTGCAGACTGCTGAATCCACACACGGGTTTAACTCTGGAAGTTGAGTGCACACATTGACAAACGTTCTGTTAGATAGCTGCGTTTTGGATTTAGAAGCAGATATTTCCCTGTGTTGACTGCTGTTTCTTCCATATGCCGCTAATGGGCTGAAAACGACTGTTTTGGGTCTCTGCACAGAAAGTGTTTGCAGACTGCTGAATCCACACACGGGTTTAACTCTGGAAGTTGAGTGCACACATTGACAAACGTTCTGTTAGATAGCTGCGTTTTGGATTTAGAAGCAGATATTTCCCTGTGCTTACTGCTGTTTCTTCCATATGCCGGTAAAGGGCTGAAAACGCCTGTTTTGGGACTCTGCAGAGAAAGTGTTTGCAGACTCCTGAATCCACACACGGGTTTAACTCTGGAACTTGAGTGCACACATTGACAACCGTTCTGTTAGATAGCTGCGTTTTGGATTTAGAAGCAGATATTTCCCTGTGCTTACTGCTGTTTCTTCCATATGCCGGTAATGGGCTGAAAACGCCTGTTTTGGGACTCTGCACAGAAAGTGTTTGCAGACTGCTGAATCCACACACAGGTTTAACTCTGGAAGTTGAGTGCACACATTGACAACCTTTCTGTTAGATAGCTGCGTTTTGGATTTAGAAGCTGCTATTTCCCTGTGCTTACTGCTGTTTCTTCCATATGCCGGTAATGGGCTGAAAACGCCTGTTTTGGGACTCTGCAGAGAAAGTGTTTGCAGACTGCTGAATCCACACACCGGTTTAATTCTGGAAGTTGAGTGCACACATTGACAACCGTTCTGTTAGATAGCTGCGTTTTGGATTTAGAAGCAGATATTTCCCTGTGCTTACTGCTGTTTCTTCCATATGCTGGTAATGGGCTGAAAACGCCTGTTTTGGGACTCTGCAGAGAAAGTGTTTGCAGACTGCTGAATCCACACACTGGTTTAACTCTGGAAGTTGAGTGCACACATTGACAACCGTTCTGTTAGATAGCTGCGTTTTGGATTTAGAAGCAGATATTTCCCTGTGCTTACTGCTGTTTCTTCCATATGCCGGTAATGGGCTGAAAACGCCTGTTTTGGGACTCTGCAGAGAAAGTGTTTGCAGACTGCTGAATCCACACACGGGTTTAATTCTGGAAGTTGAGTGCACACATTGACAAACGTTCTGTTAGATAGCTGCGTTTTGGATTTAGAAGCAGATATTTCCCTGTGCTTACTGCTGTTTCTTCCATATGCCGGTAATGGACTGAAAACGCCTGATTTGGGACTCTGCAGAGAAAGTGTTTGCAGACTGCTGAATCAACACACGGGTTTAACTCTGGAAGTTGAGTGCACACATTGACAACCGATCTGTTAGATAACTGCGTTTTGGATTTAGAAGCAGATATTTCCCTGTGCTTACTGCTGTTTCTTCCATATGCTGGTAATGGGCTGAAAACGCCTGTTTTGGGACTCTGCAGAGAAAGTGTTTGCAGACTGCTGAATCCTCACACTCGTTTAACTCTGGAAGTTGAGTGCACACATTGACAACCGTTCTGTTAGATAGCTGCGTTTTGGATTTAGAAGCAGATATTTCCCTGTGCTTACTGCTGTTTCTTCCATATGCCGGTAATGGGCTGAAAACGCCTGTTTTGGGACTCTGCAGAGAAAGTGTTTGCAGACTGCTGAATCCACAAACGGGTTAAACTCTGGAAGTTGAGTGCACACATTGACAACCGTTCTGTTAGATAGCTGCGTTTTGGATTTAGAAGCAGATATTTCCCTGTGCTTACTGCTGTTTCTTCCATATGCCGGTAATGGGCTGAAAACGCCTGTTTTGGGACTCTGCAGAGAAAGTGTTTGCTGACTGCTGAATCCACACACGGGTTTAACTCTGGAAGTTGACTGCACACATTGACAACCGTTCTGTTAGATAGCTGCGTTTTGGATTTAGAAGCAGATATTTCAATGTGCTTACTGCTGTTTCTTCCATATGCCGGTAATGGGCTGAAAACGCCTGTTTTGGGACTCTGCAGAGAAAGTGTTTGCAGACTGCTGAATCCACACACGGGTTTAACTCTGGAAGTTGAGCGCACACATTGACAAACGTTCTGTTAGATAGCTGCGTTTTGGATTTAGAAGCAGATATTTCCCTGTGCTTACTGCTGTTTCTTCCATATGCCGGTAATGGGCTGAAAACGCCTGGTTTGGGACTCTGCACAGAAAGTGTTTGCAGACTGCTGAATCCACACACGGGTTTAACTCTGGAAGTTGAGTGCACACATTGACAAACGTTCTGTTAGATAGCTGCGTTTTGGATTTAGAAGCAGATATTTCCCTGTGCTGACTGCTGTTTCTTCCATATGCCGCTAATGGGCTGAAAACGACTGTTTTGGGTCTCTGCACAGAAAGTGTTTGCAGACTGCTGAATCCACACACGGGTTTAACTCTGGAAGTTGAGTGCACACATTGACAAACGTTCTGTTAGATAGCTGCGTTTTGGATTTAGAAGCTGCTATTTCCCTGTGCTTACTGCTGTTTCTTCCATATGCCGGTAATGGGCTGAAAACGCCTGTTTTGGGACTCTGCACAGAAAGTGTTTGCAGACTGCTGAATCCACACACGGGTTTAACTCTGGAAGTTGAGTGCACACATTGACAAACGTTCTGTTAGATAGCTGCGTTTTGGATTTAGAAGCAGATATTTCCCTGTGCTTACTGCTGTTTCTTCCATATGCCGGTAATGGGCTGAAAACGCCTGTTTTGGGACTCTGCAGAGAAAGTGTTTGCAGACTGCTGAATCCACACACGGGTTTAACTCTGGAAGTTGAGTGCACACATTGACAAACGTTCTGTTAGATAGCTGCGTTTTGGATTTAGAAGCAGATATTTCCCTGTGCTTACTGCTGTTTCTTCCATATGCCGGTAATGGGCTGAAAACGCCTGATTTGGGACTCTGCAGAGAAAGTGTTTGCAGACTGCTGAATCCACACACGGGTTTAACTCTGGAAGTTGAGTGCACACATTGACAACCGTTCTGTTAGATAGCTGCGTTTTGGATTTAGAAGCAGATATTTCCCTGTGCTTACTGCTGTTTCTTCCATATGCTGGTAATGGGCTGAAAACGCCTGTTTTGGGACTCTGCAGAGAAAGTGTTTGCAGACTGCTGAATCCTCACACTGGTTTAACTCTGGAAGTTGAGTGCACACATTGACAACCGTTCTGTTAGATAGCTGCGTTTTGGATTTAGAAGCAGATATTTCCCTGTGCTTACTGCTGCTTTTTCCATATGCCGGTAATGGGCTGAAAACGCCTGTTTTGGGACTCTGCAGAGAAAGTGTTTGCAGACTGCTGAATCCACACACGGGTTAAACTCTGGAAGTTGAGTGCACACATTGACAACCGTTCTGTTAGATAGCTGCGTTTTGGATTTAGAAGCAGATATTTCCCTGTGCTTACTGCTGTTTCTTCCATATGCCGGTAATGGGCTGAAAAAGCCTGTTTTGGGACTCTGCAGAGAAAGTGTTTGCTGACTGCTGAATCCACACACGGGTTTAACTCTGGAAGTTGACTGCACACATTGACAACCGTTCTGTTAGATAGCTGCGTTTTGGATTTAGAAGCAGATATTTCAATGTGCTTACTGTTGTTTCTTCCATATGCCGGTAATGGGCTGAAAACGCCTGTTTTGGGACTCTGCAGAGAATGTGTTTGCAGACTGCTGAATCCACACACGGGTTTAACTCTGGAAGTTGAGCGCACACATTGACAAACGTTCTGTTAGATAGCTGCGTTTTGGATTTAGAAGCAGATATTTCCCTGTGCTTACTGCTGTTTCTTCCATGTGCCGGTAATGGGCTGAAAACGCCTGGTTTGGGACTCTGCACAGAAAGGGTTTGCAGACTGCTGAATCCACACACCGGTTTAACTCTGGAAGTTGAGTGCACACATTGACAACCGTTCTGTTAGATAGCTGCGTTTTGGATTTAGAAGCAGATATTTCCCTGTGCTTACTGCTGTTTCTTCCATATGCCGGTAATGGGCTGAAAACGCCTGATTTGGGACTCTGCAGAGAAAGTGTTTGCAGACTGCTGAATCCACACACGGGTTTAACTCTGGAAGTTGAGTGCACACATTGACAACCGTTCTGTTAGATAGCTGCGTTTTGGATTTAGAAGCAGATATTTCCATGTGCTTACTGCTGTTTCTTCCATATGCTGGTAATGGGCTGAAAACGCCTGTTTTGGGACTCTGCAGAGAAAGTGTTTGCAGACTGCTGAATCCACACACGGGTTTAACTCTGGAAGTTGAGTGCACACATTGACAACCGTTCTGTTAGATAGCTGCGTTTTGGATTTAGAAGCAGATATTTCCCTGTGCTTACTGCTGTTTCTTCCATATGCCAGTAATGGGCTGAAAACGCCTGTTTTGGGACTCTGCACAGAAAGGGTTTGCAGACTGCTGAATCCACACACGGGTTTAACTCTGGAAGTTGAGTGCACACATTGACAATCGTTCTGTTAGATAGCTGCGTTTTGGATTTAGAAGCAGATATTTCCCTGTGCTTACTGCTGTTTCTTCCATATGCCGGTAATGGGCTGAAAACGCCTGTTTTGGGACTCTGCACAGAAAGTGTTTGCAGACTGCTGAATCCACACACGGGTTTAACTCTGGAAGTTGAGTGCACACATTGACAACCGTTCTGTTAGATAGCTGCGTTTTGGATTTACAAGCAGATATTTCCCTGTGCTTACTGCTGTTTCTTCCATATGCCGGTAATGGGCTGAAAGCGCCTGTTTTGGGACACTGCAGAGAAAGTGTTTGCAGACTGCTGAATCCACACACGGGTTTAACTCTGGAAGTTGAGTGCACACATTGACAAACGTTCTGTTAGATAGCTGCGTTTTGGATTTAGAAGCAGATATTTCCCTGTGCTGACTGCTGTTTCTTCCATATGCCGCTAATGGGCTGAAAACGACTGTTTTGGGTCTCTGCACAGAAAGTGTTTGCAGACTGCTGAATCCACACACGGGTTTAACTCTGGAAGTTGAGTGCACACATTGACAAACGTTCTGTTAGATAGCTGCGTTTTGGATTTAGAAGCAGATATTTCCCTGTGCTTACTGCTGTTTCTTCCATATGCCGGTAAAGGGCTGAAAACGCCTGTTTTGGGACTCTGCAGAGAAAGTGTTTGCAGACTCCTGAATCCACACACGGGTTTAACTCTGGAAGTTGAGTGCACACATTGACAACCGTTCTGTTAGATAGCTGCGTTTTGGATTTAGAAGCAGATATTTCCCTGTGCTTACTGCTGTTTCTTCCATATGCCGGTAATGGGCTGAAAACGCCTGTTTTGGGACTCTGCACAGAAAGTGTTTGCAGACTGCTGAATCCACACACAGGTTTAACTCTGGAAGTTGAGTGCACACATTGACAACCGTTCTGTTAGATAGCTGCGTTTTGGATTTAGAAGCTGCTATTTCCCTGTGCTTACTGCTGTTTCTTCCATATGCCGGTAATGGGCTGAAAACGCCTGTTTTGGGACTCTGCAGAGAAAGTGTTTGCAGACTGCTGAATCCACACACCGGTTTAATTCTGGAAGTTGAGTGCACACATTGACAACCGTTCTGTTAGATAGCTGCGTTTTGGATTTAGAAGCAGATATTTCCCTGTGCTTACTGCTGTTTCTTCCATATGCTGGTAATGGGCTGAAAACGCCTGTTTTGGGACTCTGCAGAGAAAGTGTTTGCAGACTGCTGAATCCACACACTGGTTTAACTCTGGAAGTTGAGTGCACACATTGACAACCGTTCTGTTAGATAGCTGCGTTTTGGATTTAGAAGCAGATATTTCCCTGTGCTTACTGCTGTTTCTTCCATATGCCGGTAATGGGCTGAAAACGCCTGTTTTGGGACTCTGCAGAGAAAGTGTTTGCAGACTGCTGAATCCACACACGGGTTTAATTCTGGAAGTTGAGTGCACACATTGACAAACGTTCTGTTAGATAGCTGCGTTTTGGATTTAGAAGCAGATATTTCCCTGTGCTTACTGCTGTTTCTTCCATATGCCGGTAATGGGCTGAAAACGCCTGATTTGGGACTCTGCAGAGAAAGTGTTTGCAGACTGCTGAATCCACACACGGGTTTAACTCTGGAAGTTGAGTGCACACATTGACAACCGATCTGTTAGATAACTGCGATTTGGATTTAGAAGCAGATATTTCCCTGTGCTTACTGCTGTTTCTTCCATATGCTGGTAATGGGCTGAAAACGCCTGTTTTGGGACTCTGCAGAGAAAGTGTTTGCAGACTGCTGAATCCTCACACTCGTTTAACTCTGGAAGTTGAGTGCACACATTGACAACCGTTCTGTTAGATAGCTGCGTTTTGGATTTAGAAGCAGATATTTCCCTGTGCTTACTGCTGTTTCTTCCATATGCCGGTAATGGGCTGAAAACGCCTGTTTTGGGACTCTGCAGAGAAAGTGTTTGCAGACTGCTGAATCCACAAACGGGTTAAACTCTGGAAGTTGAGTGCACACATTGACAACCGTTCTGTTAGATAGCTGCGTTTTGGATTTAGAAGCAGATATTTCCCTGTGCTTACTGCTGTTTCTTCCATATGCCGGTAATGGGCTGAAAAAGCCTGTTTTGGGACTCTGCAGAGAAAGTGTTTGCTGACTGCTGAATCCACACACGGGTTTAACTCTGGAAGTTGACTGCACACATTGACAACCGTTCTGTTAGATAGCTGCGTTTTGGATTTAGAAGCAGATATTTCAATGTGCTTACTGCTGTTTCTTCCATATGCCGGTAATGGGCTGAAAAAGCCTGTTTTGGGACTCTGCAGAGAAAGTGTTTGCTGACTGCTGAATCCACACACGGGTTTAACTCTGGAAGTTGACTGCACACATTGACAACCGTTCTGTTAGATAGCTGCGTTTTGGATTTAGAAGCAGATATTTCAATGTGCTTACTGTTGTTTCTTCCATATGCCGGTAATGGGCTGAAAACGCCTGTTTTGGGACTCTGCAGAGAATGTGTTTGCAGACTGCTGAATCCACACACGGGTTTAACTCTGGAAGTTGAGCGCACACATTGACAAACGTTCTGTTAGATAGCTGCGTTTTGGATTTAGAAGCAGATATTTCCCTGTGCTTACTGCTGTTTCTTCCATGTGCCGGTAATGGGCTGAAAACGCCTGGTTTGGGACTCTGCACAGAAAGGGTTTGCAGACTGCTGAATCCACACACCGGTTTAACTCTGGAAGTTGAGTGCACACATTGACAACCGTTCTGTTAGATAGCTGCGTTTTGGATTTAGAAGCAGATATTTCCCTGTGCTTACTGCTGTTTCTTCCATATGCCGGTAATGGGCTGAAAACGCCTGATTTGGGACTCTGCAGAGAAAGTGTTTGCAGACTGCTGAATCCACACACGGGTTTAACTCTGGAAGTTGAGTGCACACATTGACAACCGTTCTGTTAGATAGCTGCGTTTTGGATTTAGAAGCAGATATTTCCATGTGCTTACTGCTGTTTCTTCCATATGCTGGTAATGGGCTGAAAACGCCTGTTTTGGGACTCTGCAGAGAAAGTGTTTGCAGACTGCTGAATCCACACACGGGTTTAACTCTGGAAGTTGAGTGCACACATTGACAACCGTTCTGTTAGATAGCTGCGTTTTGGATTTAGAAGCAGATATTTCCCTGTGCTTACTGCTGTTTCTTCCATATGCCAGTAATGGGCTGAAAACGCCTGTTTTGGGACTCTGCACAGAAAGGGTTTGCAGACTGCTGAATCCACACACGGGTTTAACTCTGGAAGTTGAGTGCACACATTGACAATCGTTCTGTTAGATAGCTGCGTTTTGGATTTAGAAGCAGATATTTCCCTGTGCTTACTGCTGTTTCTTCCATATGCCGGTAATGGGCTGAAAACGCCTGTTTTGGGACTCTGCACAGAAAGTGTTTGCAGACTGCTGAATCCACACACGGGTTTAACTCTGGAAGTTGAGTGCACACATTGACAACCGTTCTGTTAGATAGCTGCGTTTTGGATTTACAAGCAGATATTTCCCTGTGCTTACTGCTGTTTCTTCCATATGCCGGTAATGGGCTGAAAGCGCCTGTTTTGGGACACTGCAGAGAAAGTGTTTGCAGACTGCTGAATCCACACACGGGTTTAACTCTGGAAGTTGAGTGCACACATTGACAAACGTTCTGTTAGATAGCTGCGTTTTGGATTTAGAAGCAGATATTTCCCTGTGCTGACTGCTGTTTCTTCCATATGCCGCTAATGGGCTGAAAACGACTGTTTTGGGTCTCTGCACAGAAAGTGTTTGCAGACTGCTGAATCCACACACGGGTTTAACTCTGGAAGTTGAGTGCACACATTGACAAACGTTCTGTTAGATAGCTGCGTTTTGGATTTAGAAGCAGATATTTCCCTGTGCTTACTGCTGTTTCTTCCATATGCCGGTAAAGGGCTGAAAACGCCTGTTTTGGGACTCTGCAGAGAAAGTGTTTGCAGACTCCTGAATCCACACACGGGTTTAACTCTGGAAGTTGAGTGCACACATTGACAACCGTTCTGTTAGATAGCTGCGTTTTGGATTTAGAAGCAGATATTTCCCTGTGCTTACTGCTGTTTCTTCCATATGCCGGTAATGGGCTGAAAACGCCTGTTTTGGGACTCTGCACAGAAAGTGTTTGCAGACTGCTGAATCCACACACAGGTTTAACTCTGGAAGTTGAGTGCACACATTGACAACCGTTCTGTTAGATAGCTGCGTTTTGGATTTAGAAGCTGCTATTTCCCTGTGCTTACTGCTGTTTCTTCCATATGCCGGTAATGGGCTGAAAACGCCTGTTTTGGGACTCTGCAGAGAAAGTGTTTGCAGACTGCTGAATCCACACACCGGTTTAATTCTGGAAGTTGAGTGCACACATTGACAACCGTTCTGTTAGATAGCTGCGTTTTGGATTTAGAAGCAGATATTTCCCTGTGCTTACTGCTGTTTCTTCCATATGCTGGTAATGGGCTGAAAACGCCTGTTTTGGGACTCTGCAGAGAAAGTGTTTGCAGACTGCTGAATCCACACACTGGTTTAACTCTGGAAGTTGAGTGCACACATTGACAACCGTTCTGTTAGATAGCTGCGTTTTGGATTTAGAAGCAGATATTTCCCTGTGCTTACTGCTGTTTCTTCCATATGCCGGTAATGGGCTGAAAACGCCTGTTTTGGGACTCTGCAGAGAAAGTGTTTGCAGACTGCTGAATCCACACACGGGTTTAATTCTGGAAGTTGAGTGCACACATTGACAAACGTTCTGTTAGATAGCTGCGTTTTGGATTTAGAAGCAGATATTTCCCTGTGCTTACTGCTGTTTCTTCCATATGCCGGTAATGGGCTGAAAACGCCTGATTTGGGACTCTGCAGAGAAAGTGTTTGCAGACTGCTGAATCCACACACGGGTTTAACTCTGGAAGTTGAGTGCACACATTGACAACCGATCTGTTAGATAACTGCGATTTGGATTTAGAAGCAGATATTTCCCTGTGCTTACTGCTGTTTCTTCCATATGCTGGTAATGGGCTGAAAACGCCTGTTTTGGGACTCTGCAGAGAAAGTGTTTGCAGACTGCTGAATCCTCACACTCGTTTAACTCTGGAAGTTGAGTGCACACATTGACAACCGTTCTGTTAGATAGCTGCGTTTTGGATTTAGAAGCAGATATTTCCCTGTGCTTACTGCTGTTTCTTCCATATGCCGGTAATGGGCTGAAAACGCCTGTTTTGGGACTCTGCAGAGAAAGTGTTTGCAGACTGCTGAATCCACAAACGGGTTAAACTCTGGAAGTTGAGTGCACACATTGACAACCGTTCTGTTAGATAGCTGCGTTTTGGATTTAGAAGCAGATATTTCCCTGTGCTTACTGCTGTTTCTTCCATATGCCGGTAATGGGCTGAAAAAGCCTGTTTTGGGACTCTGCAGAGAAAGTGTTTGCTGACTGCTGAATCCACACACGGGTTTAACTCTGGAAGTTGACTGCACACATTGACAACCGTTCTGTTAGATAGCTGCGTTTTGGATTTAGAAGCAGATATTTCAATGTGCTTACTGCTGTTTCTTCCATATGCCGGTAATGGGCTGAAAACGCCTGGTTTGGGACTCTGCACAGAAAGTGTTTGCAGACTGCTGAATCCACACACGGGTTTAACTCTGGAAGTTGAGTGCACACATTGACAAACGTTCTGTTAGATAGCTGCGTTTTGGATTTAGAAGCAGATATTTCCCTGTGCTGACTGCTGTTTCTTCCATATGCCGCTAATGGGCTGAAAACGACTGTTTTGGGTCTCTGCACAGAAAGTGTTTGCAGACTGCTGAATCCACACACGGGTTTAACTCTGGAAGTTGAGTGCACACATTGACAAACGTTCTGTTAGATAGCTGCGTTTTGGATTTAGAAGCTGCTATTTCCCTGTGCTTACTGCTGTTTCTTCCATATGCCGGTAATGGGCTGAAAACGCCTGTTTTGGGACTCTGCACAGAAAGTGTTTGCAGACTGCTGAATCCACACACGGGTTTAACTCTGGAAGTTGAGTGCACACATTGACAACCGTTCTGTTAGATTGCTGCGTTTTGGATTTAGAAGCAGATATTTCCCTGTGCTTACTGCTGTTTCTTCCATATGCCGGTAATGGGCTGAAAACGCCTGTTTTGGGACTCTGCACAGAAAGTGTTTGCAGACTGCTGAATCCACACACGGGTTTAACTCTGGAAGTTGAGTGCACACATTGACAACCGTTCTGTTAGATAGCTGCGTTTTGGATTTAGAAGCTGCTATTTCCCTGTGCTTACTGCTGTTTCTTCCATATGCCGGTAATGGGCTGAAAACGCCTGTTTTGGGACTCTGCAGAGAAAGTGTTTGCAGACTGCTGAATCCACACACCGGTTTAATTCTGGAAGTTGAGTGCACACATTGACAACCGTTCTGTTAGATAGCTGCGTTTTGGATTTAGAAGCAGATATTTCCCTGTGCTTACTGCTGTTTCTTCCATATGTCGGTAATGGGCTGAAAACGCCTGTTTTGGGACTCTGCAGAGAAAGTGTTTGCAGACTGCTGAATCCACACACGGGTTTAACTCTGGAAGTTGAGTGCACACATTGACAACCGTTCTGTTAGATAGCTGCGTTTTGGATTTAGAAGCAGATATTTCCCTGTGCTTACTGCTGTTTCTTCCATATGCCGGTAATGGGCTGAAAACGCCTGATTTGGGACTCTGCAGAGAAAGTGTTTGCAGACTGCTGAATCCACACACGGGTTTAACTCTGGAAGTTGAGTGCACACATTGACAACCGTTCTGTTAGATAGCTGCGTTTTGGATTTAGAAGCAGATATTTCCCTGTGCTTACTGCTGTTTCTTCCATATGCTGGTAATGGGCTGAAAACGCCTGTTTTGGGACTCTGCAGAGAAAGTGTTTGCAGACTGCTGAATCCTCACACTAATTTAACTCTGGAAGTTGAGTGCACACATTGACAACCGTTCTGTTAGATAGCTGCGTTTTGGATTTAGAAGCAGATATTTCCCTGTGCTTACTGCTGCTTTTTCCATATGCCCCTAATGGGCTGAAAACGCCTGTTTTGGGACTCTGCAGAGAAAGTGTTTGCAGACTGCTGAATCCACACACCGGTTTAATTCTGGAAGTTGAGTGCACACATTGACAACCGTTCTGTTAGATAGCTGCGTTTTGGATTTAGAAGCAGATATTTCCCTGTGCTTACTGCTGTTTCTTCCATATGCTGGTAATGGGCTGAAAACGCCTGTTTTGGGACTCTGCAGAGAAAGTGTTTGCAGACTGCTGAATCCACACACTGGTTTAACTCTGGAAGTTGAGTGCACACATTGACAACCGTTCTGTTAGATAGCTGCGTTTTGGATTTAGAAGCAGATATTTCCCTGTGCTTACTGCTGTTTCTTCCATATGCCGGTAATGGGCTGAAAACGCCTGTTTTGGGACTCTGCAGAGAAAGTGTTTGCAGACTGCTGAATCCACACACGGGTTTAACTCTGGAAGTTGAGTGCACACATTGACAACCGTTCTGTTAGATAGCTGCGTTTTGGATTTAGAATCAGATATTTCCCTGTGCTTACTGCTGTTTCTTCCATATGCTGGTAATGGGCTGAAAACGCCTGTTTTGGGACTCTGCAGAGAAAGTGTTTGCAGACTGCTGAATCCACACACCGGTTTAATTCTGGAAGTTGAGTGCACACATTGACAACCGTTCTGTTAGATAGCTGCGTTTTGGATTTAGAAGCAGATATTTCCCTGTGCTTACTGCTGTTTCTTCCATATGCCGGTAATGGGCTGAAAACGCCTGTTTTGGGACTCTGCAGAGAAAGTGTTTGCAGACTGCTGAATCCACACACTGGTTTAACTCTGGAAGTTGAGTGCACACATTGACAACCGTTCTGTTAGATAGCTGCGTTTTGGATTTAGAAGCAGATATTTCCCTGTGCTTACTGCTGTTTCTTCCATATGACGGTAATGGGCTGAAAAAGCCTGTTTTGGGACTCTGCAGAGAAAGTGTTTGCTGACTGCTGAATCCACACACAGGTTTAACTCTGGAAGTTGACTGCACACATTGACAACCGTTCTGTTAGATAGCTGCGTTTTGGATTTAGAAGCAGATATTTCCATGTGCTTACTGCTGTTTCTTCCATATGCCGGTAATGGGCTGAAAACGCCTGTTTTGGGACTCTGCAGAGAAAGTGTTTGCAGACTGCTGAATCCACACACGGGTTTAATTCTGGAAGTTGAGTGCACACATTGACAAACGTTCTGTTAGATAGCTGCGTTTTGGATTTAGAAGCAGATATTTCAGTGTGCTTACTGCTGTTTCTTCCATATGCCGGTAATGGGCTGAAAACGCCTGTTTTGGGACTCTGCACAGAAAGGGTTTGCAGACTGCTGAATCCACACACGGGTTTAACTCTGGAAGTTGAGTGCACACATTGACAACCGTTCTGTTAGATAGCTGCGTTTTGGATTTAGAAGCAGATATTTCCCTGTGCTTACTGCTGTTTCTTCCATATGCCGGTAATGGGCTGAAAACGCCTGTTTTGGGACTCTGCAGAGAAAGTGTTTGCAGACTCCTGAATCCACACACGGGTTTAACTCTGGAAGTTGAGTGCACACATTGACAACCGTTCTGTTAGATAGCTGCGTTTTGGATTTAGAAGCAGATATTTCCCTGTGCTTACTGCTGTTTCTTCCATATGCCGGTAATGGGCTGAAAACGCCTGTTTTGGGACTCTGCACAGAAAGTGTTTGCAGACTGCTGAATCCACACACAGGTTTAACTCTGGAAGTTGAGTGCACACATTGACAACCGTTCTGTTAGATAGCTGCGTTTTGGATTTAGAAGCTGCTATTTCCCTGTGCTTACTGCTGTTTCTTCCATATGCCGGTAATGGGCTGAAAACGCCTGTTTTGGGACTCTGCAGAGAAAGTGTTTGCAGACTGCTGAATCCACACACCGGTTTAATTCTGGAAGTTGAGTGCACACATTGACAACCGTTCTGTTAGATAGCTGCGTTTTGGATTTAGAAGCAGATATTTCCCTGTGCTTACTGCTGTTTCTTCCATATGCTGGTAATGGGCTGAAAACGCCTGTTTTGGGACTCTGCAGAGAAAGTGTTTGCAGACTGCTGAATCCACACACTGGTTTAACTCTGGAAGTTGAGTGCACACATTGACAACCGTTCTGTTAGATAGCTGCGTTTTGGATTTAGAAGCAGATATTTCCCTGTGCTTACTGCTGTTTCTTCCATATGCCGGTAATGGGCTGAAAACGCCTGTTTTGGGACTCTGCAGAGAAAGTGTTTGCAGACTGCTGAATCCACACACGGGTTTAATTCTGGAAGTTGAGTGCACACATTGACAAACGTTCTGTTAGATAGCTGCGTTTTGGATTTAGAAGCAGATATTTCCCTGTGCTTACTGCTGTTTCTTCCATATGCCGGTAATGGGCTGAAAACGCCTGATTTGGGACTCTGCAGAGAAAGTGTTTGCAGACTGCTGAATCCACACACGGGTTTAACTCTGGAAGTTGAGTGCACACATTGACAACCGATCTGTTAGATAACTGCGATTTGGATTTAGAAGCAGATATTTCCCTGTGCTTACTGCTGTTTCTTCCATATGCTGGTAATGGGCTGAAAACGCCTGTTTTGGGACTCTGCAGAGAAAGTGTTTGCAGACTGCTGAATCCTCACACTCGTTTAACTCTGGAAGTTGAGTGCACACATTGACAACCGTTCTGTTAGATAGCTGCGTTTTGGATTTAGAAGCAGATATTTCCCTGTGCTTACTGCTGTTTCTTCCATATGCCGGTAATGGGCTGAAAACGCCTGTTTTGGGACTCTGCAGAGAAAGTGTTTGCAGACTGCTGAATCCACAAACGGGTTAAACTCTGGAAGTTGAGTGCACACATTGACAACCGTTCTGTTAGATAGCTGCGTTTTGGATTTAGAAGCAGATATTTCCCTGTGCTTACTGCTGTTTCTTCCATATGCCGGTAATGGGCTGAAAAAGCCTGTTTTGGGACTCTGCAGAGAAAGTGTTTGCTGACTGCTGAATCCACACACGGGTTTAACTCTGGAAGTTGACTGCACACATTGACAACCGTTCTGTTAGATAGCTGCGTTTTGGATTTAGAAGCAGATATTTCAATGTGCTTACTGCTGTTTCTTCCATATGCCGGTAATGGGCTGAAAAAGCCTGTTTTGGGACTCTGCAGAGAAAGTGTTTGCTGACTGCTGAATCCACACACGGGTTTAACTCTGGAAGTTGACTGCACACATTGACAACCGTTCTGTTAGATAGCTGCGTTTTGGATTTAGAAGCAGATATTTCAATGTGCTTACTGTTGTTTCTTCCATATGCCGGTAATGGGCTGAAAACGCCTGTTTTGGGACTCTGCAGAGAATGTGTTTGCAGACTGCTGAATCCACACACGGGTTTAACTCTGGAAGTTGAGCGCACACATTGACAAACGTTCTGTTAGATAGCTGCGTTTTGGATTTAGAAGCAGATATTTCCCTGTGCTTACTGCTGTTTCTTCCATGTGCCGGTAATGGGCTGAAAACGCCTGGTTTGGGACTCTGCACAGAAAGGGTTTGCAGACTGCTGAATCCACACACCGGTTTAACTCTGGAAGTTGAGTGCACACATTGACAACCGTTCTGTTAGATAGCTGCGTTTTGGATTTAGAAGCAGATATTTCCCTGTGCTTACTGCTGTTTCTTCCATATGCCGGTAATGGGCTGAAAACGCCTGATTTGGGACTCTGCAGAGAAAGTGTTTGCAGACTGCTGAATCCACACACGGGTTTAACTCTGGAAGTTGAGTGCACACATTGACAACCGTTCTGTTAGATAGCTGCGTTTTGGATTTAGAAGCAGATATTTCCATGTGCTTACTGCTGTTTCTTCCATATGCTGGTAATGGGCTGAAAACGCCTGTTTTGGGACTCTGCAGAGAAAGTGTTTGCAGACTGCTGAATCCACACACGGGTTTAACTCTGGAAGTTGAGTGCACACATTGACAACCGTTCTGTTAGATAGCTGCGTTTTGGATTTAGAAGCAGATATTTCCCTGTGCTTACTGCTGTTTCTTCCATATGCCAGTAATGGGCTGAAAACGCCTGTTTTGGGACTCTGCACAGAAAGGGTTTGCAGACTGCTGAATCCACACACGGGTTTAACTCTGGAAGTTGAGTGCACACATTGACAATCGTTCTGTTAGATAGCTGCGTTTTGGATTTAGAAGCAGATATTTCCCTGTGCTTACTGCTGTTTCTTCCATATGCCGGTAATGGGCTGAAAACGCCTGTTTTGGGACTCTGCACAGAAAGTGTTTGCAGACTGCTGAATCCACACACGGGTTTAACTCTGGAAGTTGAGTGCACACATTGACAACCGTTCTGTTAGATAGCTGCGTTTTGGATTTACAAGCAGATATTTCCCTGTGCTTACTGCTGTTTCTTCCATATGCCGGTAATGGGCTGAAAGCGCCTGTTTTGGGACACTGCAGAGAAAGTGTTTGCAGACTGCTGAATCCACACACGGGTTTAACTCTGGAAGTTGAGTGCACACATTGACAAACGTTCTGTTAGATAGCTGCGTTTTGGATTTAGAAGCAGATATTTCCCTGTGCTGACTGCTGTTTCTTCCATATGCCGCTAATGGGCTGAAAACGACTGTTTTGGGTCTCTGCACAGAAAGTGTTTGCAGACTGCTGAATCCACACACGGGTTTAACTCTGGAAGTTGAGTGCACACATTGACAAACGTTCTGTTAGATAGCTGCGTTTTGGATTTAGAAGCAGATATTTCCCTGTGCTTACTGCTGTTTCTTCCATATGCCGGTAAAGGGCTGAAAACGCCTGTTTTGGGACTCTGCAGAGAAAGTGTTTGCAGACTCCTGAATCCACACACGGGTTTAACTCTGGAAGTTGAGTGCACACATTGACAACCGTTCTGTTAGATAGCTGCGTTTTGGATTTAGAAGCAGATATTTCCCTGTGCTTACTGCTGTTTCTTCCATATGCCGGTAATGGGCTGAAAACGCCTGTTTTGGGACTCTGCACAGAAAGTGTTTGCAGACTGCTGAATCCACACACAGGTTTAACTCTGGAAGTTGAGTGCACACATTGACAACCGTTCTGTTAGATAGCTGCGTTTTGGATTTAGAAGCTGCTATTTCCCTGTGCTTACTGCTGTTTCTTCCATATGCCGGTAATGGGCTGAAAACGCCTGTTTTGGGACTCTGCAGAGAAAGTGTTTGCAGACTGCTGAATCCACACACCGGTTTAATTCTGGAAGTTGAGTGCACACATTGACAACCGTTCTGTTAGATAGCTGCGTTTTGGATTTAGAAGCAGATATTTCCCTGTGCTTACTGCTGTTTCTTCCATATGCTGGTAATGGGCTGAAAACGCCTGTTTTGGGACTCTGCAGAGAAAGTGTTTGCAGACTGCTGAATCCACACACTGGTTTAACTCTGGAAGTTGAGTGCACACATTGACAACCGTTCTGTTAGATAGCTGCGTTTTGGATTTAGAAGCAGATATTTCCCTGTGCTTACTGCTGTTTCTTCCATATGCCGGTAATGGGCTGAAAACGCCTGTTTTGGGACTCTGCAGAGAAAGTGTTTGCAGACTGCTGAATCCACACACGGGTTTAATTCTGGAAGTTGAGTGCACACATTGACAAACGTTCTGTTAGATAGCTGCGTTTTGGATTTAGAAGCAGATATTTCCCTGTGCTTACTGCTGTTTCTTCCATATGCCGGTAATGGGCTGAAAACGCCTGATTTGGGACTCTGCAGAGAAAGTGTTTGCAGACTGCTGAATCCACACACGGGTTTAACTCTGGAAGTTGAGTGCACACATTGACAACCGATCTGTTAGATAACTGCGATTTGGATTTAGAAGCAGATATTTCCCTGTGCTTACTGCTGTTTCTTCCATATGCTGGTAATGGGCTGAAAACGCCTGTTTTGGGACTCTGCAGAGAAAGTGTTTGCAGACTGCTGAATCCTCACACTCGTTTAACTCTGGAAGTTGAGTGCACACATTGACAACCGTTCTGTTAGATAGCTGCGTTTTGGATTTAGAAGCAGATATTTCCCTGTGCTTACTGCTGTTTCTTCCATATGCCGGTAATGGGCTGAAAACGCCTGTTTTGGGACTCTGCAGAGAAAGTGTTTGCAGACTGCTGAATCCACAAACGGGTTAAACTCTGGAAGTTGAGTGCACACATTGACAACCGTTCTGTTAGATAGCTGCGTTTTGGATTTAGAAGCAGATATTTCCCTGTGCTTACTGCTGTTTCTTCCATATGCCGGTAATGGGCTGAAAAAGCCTGTTTTGGGACTCTGCAGAGAAAGTGTTTGCTGACTGCTGAATCCACACACGGGTTTAACTCTGGAAGTTGACTGCACACATTGACAACCGTTCTGTTAGATAGCTGCGTTTTGGATTTAGAAGCAGATATTTCAATGTGCTTACTGCTGTTTCTTCCATATGCCGGTAATGGGCTGAAAACGCCTGGTTTGGGACTCTGCACAGAAAGTGTTTGCAGACTGCTGAATCCACACACGGGTTTAACTCTGGAAGTTGAGTGCACACATTGACAAACGTTCTGTTAGATAGCTGCGTTTTGGATTTAGAAGCAGATATTTCCCTGTGCTGACTGCTGTTTCTTCCATATGCCGCTAATGGGCTGAAAACGACTGTTTTGGGTCTCTGCACAGAAAGTGTTTGCAGACTGCTGAATCCACACACGGGTTTAACTCTGGAAGTTGAGTGCACACATTGACAAACGTTCTGTTAGATAGCTGCGTTTTGGATTTAGAAGCTGCTATTTCCCTGTGCTTACTGCTGTTTCTTCCATATGCCGGTAATGGGCTGAAAACGCCTGTTTTGGGACTCTGCACAGAAAGTGTTTGCAGACTGCTGAATCCACACACGGGTTTAACTCTGGAAGTTGAGTGCACACATTGACAACCGTTCTGTTAGATTGCTGCGTTTTGGATTTAGAAGCAGATATTTCCCTGTGCTTACTGCTGTTTCTTCCATATGCCGGTAATGGGCTGAAAACGCCTGTTTTGGGACTCTGCACAGAAAGTGTTTGCAGACTGCTGAATCCACACACGGGTTTAACTCTGGAAGTTGAGTGCACACATTGACAACCGTTCTGTTAGATAGCTGCGTTTTGGATTTAGAAGCTGCTATTTCCCTGTGCTTACTGCTGTTTCTTCCATATGCCGGTAATGGGCTGAAAACGCCTGTTTTGGGACTCTGCAGAGAAAGTGTTTGCAGACTGCTGAATCCACACACCGGTTTAATTCTGGAAGTTGAGTGCACACATTGACAACCGTTCTGTTAGATAGCTGCGTTTTGGATTTAGAAGCAGATATTTCCCTGTGCTTACTGCTGTTTCTTCCATATGTCGGTAATGGGCTGAAAACGCCTGTTTTGGGACTCTGCAGAGAAAGTGTTTGCAGACTGCTGAATCCACACACGGGTTTAACTCTGGAAGTTGAGTGCACACATTGACAACCGTTCTGTTAGATAGCTGCGTTTTGGATTTAGAAGCAGATATTTCCCTGTGCTTACTGCTGTTTCTTCCATATGCCGGTAATGGGCTGAAAACGCCTGATTTGGGACTCTGCAGAGAAAGTGTTTGCAGACTGCTGAATCCACACACGGGTTTAACTCTGGAAGTTGAGTGCACACATTGACAACCGTTCTGTTAGATAGCTGCGTTTTGGATTTAGAAGCAGATATTTCCCTGTGCTTACTGCTGTTTCTTCCATATGCTGGTAATGGGCTGAAAACGCCTGTTTTGGGACTCTGCAGAGAAAGTGTTTGCAGACTGCTGAATCCTCACACTAATTTAACTCTGGAAGTTGAGTGCACACATTGACAACCGTTCTGTTAGATAGCTGCGTTTTGGATTTAGAAGCAGATATTTCCCTGTGCTTACTGCTGCTTTTTCCATATGCCCCTAATGGGCTGAAAACGCCTGTTTTGGGACTCTGCAGAGAAAGTGTTTGCAGACTGCTGAATCCACACACCGGTTTAATTCTGGAAGTTGAGTGCACACATTGACAACCGTTCTGTTAGATAGCTGCGTTTTGGATTTAGAAGCAGATATTTCCCTGTGCTTACTGCTGTTTCTTCCATATGCTGGTAATGGGCTGAAAACGCCTGTTTTGGGACTCTGCAGAGAAAGTGTTTGCAGACTGCTGAATCCACACACTGGTTTAACTCTGGAAGTTGAGTGCACACATTGACAACCGTTCTGTTAGATAGCTGCGTTTTGGATTTAGAAGCAGATATTTCCCTGTGCTTACTGCTGTTTCTTCCATATGCCGGTAATGGGCTGAAAACGCCTGTTTTGGGACTCTGCAGAGAAAGTGTTTGCAGACTGCTGAATCCACACACGGGTTTAACTCTGGAAGTTGAGTGCACACATTGACAACCGTTCTGTTAGATAGCTGCGTTTTGGATTTAGAATCAGATATTTCCCTGTGCTTACTGCTGTTTCTTCCATATGCTGGTAATGGGCTGAAAACGCCTGTTTTGGGACTCTGCAGAGAAAGTGTTTGCAGACTGCTGAATCCACACACCGGTTTAATTCTGGAAGTTGAGTGCACACATTGACAACCGTTCTGTTAGATAGCTGCGTTTTGGATTTAGAAGCAGATATTTCCCTGTGCTTACTGCTGTTTCTTCCATATGCCGGTAATGGGCTGAAAACGCCTGTTTTGGGACTCTGCAGAGAAAGTGTTTGCAGACTGCTGAATCCACACACTGGTTTAACTCTGGAAGTTGAGTGCACACATTGACAACCGTTCTGTTAGATAGCTGCGTTTTGGATTTAGAAGCAGATATTTCCCTGTGCTTACTGCTGTTTCTTCCATATGACGGTAATGGGCTGAAAAAGCCTGTTTTGGGACTCTGCAGAGAAAGTGTTTGCTGACTGCTGAATCCACACACAGGTTTAACTCTGGAAGTTGACTGCACACATTGACAACCGTTCTGTTAGATAGCTGCGTTTTGGATTTAGAAGCAGATATTTCCATGTGCTTACTGCTGTTTCTTCCATATGCCGGTAATGGGCTGAAAACGCCTGTTTTGGGACTCTGCAGAGAAAGTGTTTGCAGACTGCTGAATCCACACACGGGTTTAATTCTGGAAGTTGAGTGCACACATTGACAAACGTTCTGTTAGATAGCTGCGTTTTGGATTTAGAAGCAGATATTTCAGTGTGCTTACTGCTGTTTCTTCCATATGCCGGTAATGGGCTGAAAACGCCTGTTTTGGGACTCTGCACAGAAAGGGTTTGCAGACTGCTGAATCCACACACGGGTTTAACTCTGGAAGTTGAGTGCACACATTGACAACCGTTCTGTTAGATAGCTGCGTTTTGGATTTAGAAGCAGATATTTCCCTGTGCTTACTGCTGTTTCTTCCATATGCCGGTAATGGGCTGAAAACGCCTGATTTGGGACTCTGCAGAGAAAGTGTTTGCAGACTGCTGAATCCACACACGGGTTTAACTCTGGAAGTTGAGTGCACACATTGACAACCGTTCTGTTAGATAGCTGCGTTTTGGATTTACAAGCAGATATTTCCCTGTGCTTACTGCTGTTTCTTCCATATGCTGGTAATGGGCTGAAAACGCCTGTTTTGGGACTCTGCAGAGAAAGTGTTTGCAGACTGCTGAATCCACACACTGGTTTAACTCTGGAAGTTGAGTGCACACATTGACAACCGTTCTGTTAGATAGCTGCGTTTTGGATTTAGAAGCAGATATTTCCCTGTGCTTACTGCTGTTTCTTCCATATGCCGGTAATGGGCTGAAAACGCCTGTTTTGGGACTCTGCACAGAAAGGGTTTGCAGACTGCTGAATCCACACAAGGGTTTAACTCTGGAAGTTGAGTGCACACATTGACAACCGTTCTGTTAGATAGCTGCGTTTTGGATTTACAAGCAAATATTTCCCTGTGCTTACTGCTGTTTCTTCCATATGCCGGTAATGGGCTGAAAGCGCCTGTTTTGGGACACTGCAGAGAAAGTGTTTGCAGACTGCTGAATCCACACACGGGTTTAACTCTGGAAGTTGAGTGCACACATTGACAACCGTTCTGTTAGATAGCTGCGTTTTGGATTTAGAAGCAGATATTTCCCTGTGCTGACTGCTGTTTCTTCCATATGCCGCTAATGGGCTGAAAACGACTCTTTTGGGTCTCTGCACAGAAAGTGTTTGCAGACTGCTGAATCCACACACGGGTTTAACTCTGGAAGTTGAGTGCACACATTGACAAACGTTCTGTTAGATAGCTGCGTTTTGGATTTAGAAGCAGATATTTCCCTGTGCTTACTGCAGTTTCTTCCTTATGCCGGTAATGGGCTGAAAACGCCTGTTTTGGGACTCTGCAGAGAAAGTGTTTGCAGACTGCTGAATCCACACACGGGTTTAACTCTGGAAGTTGAGTGCCCACATTGACAACCGTTCTGTTAGATAGCTGCGTTTTGGATTTAGAAGCAGATATTTCCCTGTGCTTACTGCTGTTTCTTCCATATGCTGGTAATGGGCTGAAAACGCCTGTTTTGGGACTCTGCAGAGAAAGTGTTTGCAGACTGCTGAATCCACACACTGGTTTAACTCTGGAAGTTGAGTGCACACATTGACAACCGTTCTGTTAGATAGCTGCATTTTGGATTTAGAAGCAGATATTTCCCTGTGCTTACTGCTGTTTCTTCCTTATGTCGGTAAAGGGCTGAAAACGCCTGTTTTGGGACTCTGCAGAGAAAGTGTTTGCAGACTGCTGAATCCACACACGGGTTTAACTCTGGAAGTTGAGTGCACACATTGACAACCGTTCTGTTAGATAGCTGCGTTTTGGATTTAGAAGCAGATATTTCCCTGTGCTTACTGCTGTTTCTTCCATATGCCGGTAATGGGCTGAAAACGCCTGTTTTGGGACTCTGCATAGAAAGTGTTTGCAGACTGCTGAATCCACACACGGGTTTAACTCTGGAAGTTGAGTGCACACATTGACAACCGTTCTGTTAGATAGCTGTGTTTTGGATTTAGAAGCAGATATTTCCCTGTGCTTACTGCTGTTTCTTCCATATGCCGGAAATGGGCTGAAAACGCCTGTTTTGGGACTCTGCAGAGAAAGTGTTTGCAGACTGCTGAATCCACACACCGGTTTAATTCTGGAAGTTGAGTGCACACATTGACAACCGTTCTGTTAGATAGCTGCGTTTTGGATTTAGAAGCAGATATTTCCCTGTGCTTACTGCTGTTTCTTCCGTATGCTGGTAATGGGCTGAAAACGCCTGTTTTGGGACTCTGCAGAGAAAGTGTTTGCAGACTGCTGAATCCACACACTGGTTTAACTCTGGAAGTTGAGTGCACACATTGACAACCGTTCTGTTAGATAGCTGCGTTTTGGATTTAGAAGCAGATATTTCCCTGTGCTTACTGCTGTTTCTTCCATATGCCGGTAATGGGCTGAAAACGCCTGATTTGGGACTCTGCAGAGAAAGTGTTTGCAGACTGCTGAATCCACACACGGGTTTACCTCTGGAAGTTGAGTGCACACATTGACAACCGTTCTGTTAGATAGCTGCGTTTTGGATTTAGAAGCAGATATTTCCCTGTGCTTACTGCTGTTTCTTCCATATGCCGGTAATGGGCTGAAAACGCCTGTTTTGGGACTCTGCACAGAAAGGGTTTGCAGACTGCTAAATCCACACACGGGTTTAACTCTGGAAGTTGAGTGCACACATTGACAACCGTTCTGTTAGATAGCTGTGTTTTGGATTTAGAAGCAGATATTTCCCTGTGCTTACTGTTGTTTCTTCCATATGCCGGAAATGGGCTGAAAACGCCTGTTTTGGGACTCTGCAGAGAAAGTGTTTGCAGACTGCTGAATCCAAACACCGGTTTAATTCTGGAAGTTGAGTGCACACATTGACAACCGTTCTGTTAGATAGCTGCGTTTTGGATTTAGAAGCAGATATTTCCCTGTGCTTACTGCTGTTTCTTCCATATGCTGGTAATGGGCTGAAAACGACTGTTTTGGAACTCTGCAGAGAAAGTGTATGCAGACTGCTGAATCCACACAGTGGTTTAACTCTGGAAGTTGAGTGCACACATTGACAACCGTTCTGTTAGATAGCTGCGTTTTGGATTTAGAAGCAGATATTTCCCTGTGCTTACTGCTGTTTCTTCCATATGCCGGTAATGGGCTGAAAACGCCTGTTTTGGGACTCTGCAGAGAAAGTGTTTGCAGACTGCTGAATCCACACACGGGTTTAACTCTGGAAGTTGAGTACACACATTGACAAACGTTCTGTTAGATAGCTGCGTTTTGGATTTAGAAGCAGATATTTCCCTGTGCTTACTGCAGTTTCTTCCTTATGCCGGTAATGGGCTGAAAACGCCTGTTTTGGGACTCTGCAGAGAAAGTGTTTGCAGACTGCTGAATCCACACACGGGTTTAACTCTGGAAGTTGAGTGCACACATTGACAACCGTTCTGTTAGATAGCTGCGTTTTGGATTTAGAAGCAGATATTTCCCTGTGCTTACTGCTGTTTCTTCCATATGCTGGTAATGGGCTGAAAACGCCTGTTTTGGGACTCTGCAGAGAAAGTGTTTGCAGACTGCTGAATCCACACACTGGTTTAACTCTGGAAGTTGAGTGCACACATTGACAACCGTTCTGTTAGATAGCTGCATTTTGGATTTAGAAGCAGATATTTCCCTGTGCTTACTGCTGTTTCTTCCTTATGCCGGTAAAGGGCTGAAAACGCCTGTTTTGGGACTCTGCAGAGAAAGTGTTTGCAGACTCCTGAATCCACACACGGGTTTAACTCTGGAAGTTGAGTGCACACATTGACAACCGTTCTGTTAGATAGCTGCGTTTTGGATTTAGAAGCAGATATTTCCCTGTGCTTACTGCTGTTTCTTCCATATGCCGGTAATGGGCTGAAAACGCCTGTTTTGGGACTCTGCAGAGAAAGTGTTTGCAGACTGCTGAATCCACACACCGGTTTAATTCTGGAAGTTGAGTGCACACATTGACAACCGTTCTGTTAGATAGCTGCGTTTTGGATTTAGAAGCAGATATTTCCCTGTGCTTACTGCTGTTTCTTCCGTATGCTGGTAATGGGCTGAAAACGCCTGTTTTGGGGCTCTGCAGAGAAAGTGTTTGCAGACTGCTGAATCCACACACTGGTTTAACTCTGGAAGTTGAGTGCACACATTGACAACCGTTCTGTTAGATAGCTGCGTTTTGGATTTAGAAGCAGATATTTCCCTGTGCTTACTGCTGTTTCTTCCATATGCCGGTAATGGGCTGAAAACGCCTGTTTTGGGACTCTGCAGAGAAAGTGTTTGCAGACTGCTGAATCCACACACGGGTTTAACTCTGGAAGTTGAGTGCACACATTGACAAACGTTCTGTTAGATAGCTGCGTTTTGGATTTAGAAGCAGATATTTCCCTGTGCTTACTGCTGTTTCTTCCATATGCCGGTAATGGGCTGAAAACGCCTGTTTTGGGACTCTGCAGAGAAAGTGTTTGCAGACTGCTGAATCCACACACGGGTTTAACTCTGGAAGTTGAGTGCACACATTGACAACCGTTCTGTTAGATAGCTGCGTTTTGGATTTAGAAGCAGATATTTCCCTGTGCTTACTGCTGTTTCTTCCATATGCCGGTAATGGGCTGAAAACGCCTGATTTGGGACTCTGCAGAGAAAGTGTTTGCAGACTGCTGAATCCACACACGGGTTTACCTCTGGAAGTTGAGTGCACACATTGACAACCGTTCTGTTAGATAGCTGCGTTTTGGATTTAGAAGCAGATATTTCCCTGTGCTTACTGCTGTTTCTTCCTTATGCCGGTAATGGGCTGAAAACGCCTGTTTTGGGATTCTGCAGAGAAAGTGTTTGCAGACTGCTGAATCCACACACGGGTTTAACTCTGGAAGTTGAGTGCACACATTGACAACCGTTCTGTTAGATAGCTGTGTTTTGGATTTAGAAGCAGATATTTCCCTGTGCTTACTGCTGTTTCTTCCATATGCCGGAAATGGGCTGAAAACGCCTGTTTTGGGACTCTGCAGAGAAAGTGTTTGCAGTCTGCTGAATCCACACCCCGGTTTAATTCTGGAAGTTGAGTGCACACATTGACAACCGTTCTGTTAGATAGCTGCGTTTTGGATTTAGAAGCAGGTATTTCCCTGTGCTTACTGCTGTTTCTTCCATATGCTGGTAATGGGTTGAAAACGCCTGTTTTGGGACTCTGCAGAGAAAGTGTATGCAGACTGCTGAATCCACACACTGGTTTAACTCTGGAAGTTGAGTGCACACATTGACAACCGTTCTGTTAGATAGCTGCGTTTTGGATTTAGAAGCAGATATTTCCCTGTGCTTACTGCTGTTTCTTCCATATGCCGGTAATGGGCTGAAAACTCCTGTTTTGGGACTCTGCAGAGAAAGTGTTTGCAGACTGCTGAATCCACACACGGGTTTAACTCTGGAAGTTGAGTACACACATTGACAAACGTTCTGTTAGATAGCTGCGTTTTGGATTTAGAAGCAGATATTTCCCTGTGCTTACTGCTGTTTCTTCCATATGCCGGTAATGGGCTGAAAACGCCTGTTTTGGGACTCTGCAGAGAAAGTGTTTGCAGACTGCTGAATCCACACCCCGGTTTAATTCTGGAAGTTGAGTGCACACATTGACAACCGTTCTGTTAGATAGCTGCGTTTTGGATTTAGAAGCAGGTATTTCCCTGTGCTTACTGCTGTTTCTTCCATATCCTGGTAATGGGTTGAAAACGCCTGTTTTGGGACTCTGCAGAGAAAGTGTATGCAGACTGCTGAATCCACACACTGGTTTAACTCTGGAAGTTGAGTGCACACATTGACAACCGTTCTGTTAGATAGCTGCGTTTTGGATTTAGAAGCAGATATTTCCCTGTGCTTACTGCTGTTTCTTCCATATGCCGGTAATGGGCTGAAAACTCCTGTTTTGGGACTCTGCAGAGAAAGTGTTTGCAGACTGCTGAATCCACACACGGGTTTACCTCTGGAAGTTGAGTACACACATTGACAAACGTTCTGTTAGATAGCTGCGTTTTGGATTTAGAAGCAGATATTTCCCTGTGCTTACTGCTGTTTCTTCCATATGCCGGTAATGGGCTGAAAACGCCTGTTTTGGGACTCTGCAGAGAAAGTGTTTGCAGACTGCTGAATCCACACCCCGGTTTAATTCTGGAAGTTGAGTGCACACATTGACAACCGTTCTGTTAGATAGCTGCGTTTTGGATTTAGAAGCAGATATTTCCCTGTGCTTACTGCTGTTTCTTCCATATGCCGGTAATGGGCTGAAAACTCCTGTTTTGGGACTCTGCAGAGAAAGTGTTTGCAGACTGCTGAATCCACACACGGGTTTAACTCTGGAAGTTGAGTACACACATTGACAAACGTTCTGTTAGATAGCTGCGTTTTGGATTTAGAAGCAGATATTTCCCTGTGCTTACTGCTGTTTCTTCCATATGCCGGTAATGGGCTGAAAACTCCTGTTTTGGGACTCTGCAGAGAAAGTGTTTGCAGACTGCTGAATCCACACACGGGTTTAACTCTGGAAGTTGAGTACACACATTGACAAACGTTCTGTTAGATAGCTGCGTTTTGGATTTAGAAGCAGATATTTCCCTGTGCTTACTGCTGTTTCTTCCATATGCCGGTAATGGGCTGAAAACGCCTGATTTGGGACTCTGCAGAGAAAGTGTTTGCAGACTGCTGAATCCACACACGGGTTTAACTCTGGAAGTTGAGTGCACACATTGACAACCATTCTGTTAGATAGCTGCGTTTTGGATTTAGAAGCAGATATTTCCCTGTGCTTACTGCTGTTTCTTCCATATGCTGGTAATGGGATGAAAACGCCTGTTTTGGGACTCTGCAGAGAAAGTGTTTGCAGACTGCTGAATCCTCACACTGGTTTAACTCTGGAAGTTGAGTGCACACATTGACAACCGTTCTGTTAGATAGCTGCGTTTTGGATTTAGAAGCAGATATTTCCCTGTGCTTACTGCTGTTTCTTCCATATGCCGGTAATGGGCTGAAAACGCCTGTTTTGGGACTCTGCAGAGAAAGTGTTTGCAGACTGCTGAATCCACACACGGGTTTAACTCTGGAAGTTGAGTGCACACATTGACAACCTTTCTGTTAGATAGCTGCGTTTTGGATTTAGAAGCAGATATTTCCCTGTGCTTACTGCTGTTTCTTCCATATGCCGGTAATGGGATGAAAAAGCCTGTTTTGGGACTCTGCAGAGAAAGTGTTTGCTGACTGCTGAATCCACACACGGGTTTAACTCTGGAAGTTGAGTGCACACATTGACAACCGTTCTGTTAGATAGCTGCGTTTTGGATTTAGAAGCAGATATTTCCATGTGCTTACTGCTGTTTCTTCCATATGCCGGTAATGGGCTGAAAACGCCTGTTTTGGGACTCTGCAGAGAAAGTGTTTGCAGACTGCTGAATCCACACACGGGTTTAACTCTGGAAGTTGAGTGCACACATTGACAACCGTTCTGTTAGATAGCTGCGTTTTGGATTTAGAAGCAGATATTTCCCTGCGCTTACTGCTGTTTCTTCCATATGCCGGTAATGGGCTGAAAACGCCTGTTTTGGGACTCTGCACAGAAAGGGTTTGCAGACTGCTGAATCCACACACCGGTTTAACTCTGGAAGTTGAGTGCCCACATTGACAACCGTTCTGTTAGATAGCTGCGTTTTGGATTTAGAAGCAGATATTTCCCTGTGCTTACTGCTGTTTCTTCCATATGCCGGTAATGGGCTGAAAACGCCTGATTTAGGACTCTGCAGAGAAAGTGTTTGCAGACTGCTGAATCCACACACGGGTTTAACTCTGGAAGTTGAGTGCACACATTGACAACCGTTCTGTTAGATAGCTGCGTTTTGGATTTAGAAGCAGATATTTCCCTGTGCTTACTGCTGTTTCTTCCATATGCTGGTAATGGGCTGAAAACGCCTGTTTTGGGACTGTGCAGAGAAAGTGTTTGCAGACTGCTGAATCCACACACTGGTTTAACTCTGGAAGTTGAGTGCACACATTGACAACCGTTCTGTTAGATAGCTGCGTTTTGGATTTAGAAGCAGATATTTCCCTGTGCTTACTGCTGTTTCTTCCATATGCCGGTAATGGGCTGAAAACCCCTGTTTTGGGACTCTGCACAGAAAGGGTTTGCAGACTGCTGAATCCACACACGGGTTTAACTCTGGAAGTTGAGTGCACACATTGACAACCGTTCTGTTAGATAGCTGCGTTTTGGATTTAGAAGCAGATATTTCCCTGTGCTTACTGCTGTTTCTTCCATATGCCGGTAAAGGGCTGAAAACGCCTGTTTTGGGACTCTGCAGAGAAAGTGTTTGCAGACTGCTGAATCCACACACGGGTTTAACTCTGGAAGTTGAGTGCACACATTGACAACCGTTCTGTTAGATAGCTGCGTTTTGGATTTAGAAGCAGATATTTCCCTGTGCTTACTGCTGTTTCTTCCCTATGCTGGTAATGGGCTGAAAACGCCTGTTTTGGGACTCTGCAGAGAAAGTGTTTGCAGACTGCTGAATCCACACACGGGTTTAACTCTGGAAGTTGAGTGCACACATTGACAAACGTTCTGTTAGATAGCTGCGTTTTGGATTTAGAAGCAGATATTTCCCTGTGCTTACTGCTGTTTCTTCCATATGCCGGTAATGGGCTGAAAACGCCTGTTTTGGGACTCTGCAGAGAAAGTGTTTGCAGACTGCTGATTCCACACACGGGTTTAACTCTGGAAGTTGAGTGCACACATTGACAACCGTTCTGTTAGATAGCTGCGTTTTGGATTTAGAAGCAGATATTTCCCTGTGCTTACTGCTGTTTCTTCCATATGCGGGTAATGGGCTGAAAACGCCTGATTTGGGACTCTGCAGAGAAAGTGTTTGCAGACTGCTGAATCCACACACGGGTTTAACTCTGGAAGTTGAGTGCACACATTGACAACCGTTCTGTTAGATAGCTGCGTTTTGGATTTAGAAGCAGATATTTCCCTGTGCTTACTGCTGTTTCTTCCATATGCTGGTAATGGGCTGAAAACGCCTGTTTTGGGACTCTGCAGAGAAAGTGTTTGCAGACTGCTGAATCCTCACACTGGTTTAACTCTGGAAGTTGAGTGCACACATTGACAACCGTTCTGTTAGATAGCTGCGTTTTGGATTTAGAAGCAGATATTTCCCTGTGCTTACTGCAGTTTCTTCCATATGCCGGTAATGGGCTGAAAACGCCTGTTTTGGGACTCTGCAGAGAAAGTCTTTGCAGACTGCTGAATCCACACACGGGTTTAACTCTGAAAGTTGAGTGCACACATTGACAACCGTTCTGTTAGATAGCTGCGTTTTGGATTTAGAAGCAGATATTTCCCTGTGCTTACTGCTGTTTCTTCCATATGCCGGTAATGGGCTGAAAACGCCTGTTTTGGGACTCTGCAGAGAAAGTGTTTGCTGACTGCTGAATCCACACACGGGTTTAACTCTGGAAGTTGACTGCACACATTGACAACCGTTCTGTTAGATAGCTGCGTTTTGGATTTAGAAGCAGATATTTCCATGTGCTTACTGCTGTTTCTTCCATATGCCGGTAATGGGCTGAAAACGCCTGTTTTGGGACTCTGCAGAGAAAGTGTTTGCAGACTGCTGAATCCACACACGGGTTTAACTCTGGAAGTTGAGTGCACACATTGACAAACGTTCTGTTAGATAGCTGCGTTTTGGATTTAGAAGCAGATATTTCCCTGTGCTTACTGCTGTTTCTTCCATATGCCGGTAATGGGCTGAAAACGCCTGTTTTGGGACTCTGCACAGAAAGGGTTTGCAGACTGCTGAATCCACACACGGGTTTAACTCTGGAAGTTGAGTGCACACATTGACAACCGTTCTGTTAGATAGCTGCGTTTTGGATTTAGAAGCAGATATTTCCCTGTGCTTACTGCTGTTTCTTCCATATGCCGGTAATGGGCTGAAAACGCCTGTTTTGGGACTCTGCAGAGAAAGTGTTTGCAGACTGCTGAATCCACACACGGCTTTAACTCTGGAAGTTGAGTGCACACATTGACAACCGTTCTGTTAGATAGCTGCGTTTTGGATTTAGAAGCAGATATTTCCCTGTGCTTACTGCTGTTTCTTCCATATGCTGGTAATGGGCTGAAAACGCCTGTTTTCGGACTCTGCAGAGAAAGTGTTTGCAGACTGCTGAATCCACACACGGGTTTAACTCTGGAAGTTGAGTGCACACATTGACAACCGTTCTGTTAGATAGCTGCGTTTTGGATTTAGAAGCAGATATTTCCCTGTGCTTACTGCTGTTTCTTCCATATGCCGGTAATGGGCTGAAAACGCCTGTTTTGGGACTCTGCACAGAAAGGGTTTGCAGACTGCTGAGTGCACACAGGGGTTTAACTCTGGAAGTTGAGTGCACACATTGACAACCGTTCTGTTAGATAGCTGCGTTTTGGATTTAGAAGCAGATATTTCCCTGTGCTTACTGCTGTTTCTTCCATATGCCGGTAATGGGCTGAAAACGCCTGTTTTGGGACTCTGCTCAGAAAGTGTTTACAGACAGCTGAATCCACACACGGGTTTAACTCTGGAAGTTGAGTGCACACATTGACAACCGTTCTGTTAGATAGCTGCGTTTTGGATTTACAAGCAGATATTTCCCTGTGCTTACTGCTGTTTCTTCCGTATGCCGGTAATGGGCTGAAACCGCCTGTTTTGGGACACTGCAGAGAAAGTGTTTGCAGACTGCTGAATCCACACACGGGTTTAACTCTGGAAGTTGAGTGCACACATTGACAACCGTTCTGTTAGATAGCTGCGTTTTGGATTTAGAAGCAGATATTTCCCTGTGCTTACTGCTGTTTCTTCCATATGCCGGTAATAGGCTGAAAACGCCTGTTTTGGGACTCTGCACAGAAAGTGTTTGCAGACTGCTGAATCCACACACGGGTTTAACTCTGGAAGTTGAGTGCACACATTGACAACCGTTCTGTTAGATAGCTGCGTTTTGGATTTAGAAGCTGCTATTTCCCTGTGCTTACTGCTGTTTCTTCCATATGCCGGTAATGGGCTGAAAACGCCTGTTTTGGGACTCTGCAGAGAAAGTGTTTGCAGACTGCTGAATCCACACACGGGTTTAACTCTGGAAGTTGAGTGCACACATTGACAAACGTTCTGTTAGATAGCTGCGTTTTGGATTTAGAAGCAGATATTTCCCTGTGCTTACTGCTGTTTCTTCCATATGCCGGTAATGGGCTGAAAACGCCTGATTTGGGACTCTGCAGAGAAAGGGTTTGCAGACTGCTGAATCCACACACGGGTTTAACTCTGGAAGTTGAGTGCACACATTGACAACCGTTCTCTTAGATAGCTGCGTTTTGGATTTAGAAGCAGATATTTCCCTGTGCTTACTGCTATTTCTTCCATATGCTGGTAATGGGCTGAAAACGCCTGTTTTGGAACACTGCAGAGAAAGTGTTTGCAGACTGCTGAATCCACACACTGGTTTAACTCTGGAAGTTGAGTGCACACATTGACATGCGTTCTGTTAGATAGCTGCGTTTTGGATTTAGAAGCAGATATTTCCCTGTGCTTACTGCTGTTTCTTCCATATGCCGGTAATGGGCTGAAAACGCCTTTTTTGGGACTCTGCAGAGAAAGTGTTTGCAGACTGCTGAATCCACACACGGGTTTAACTCTGGAAGTTGAGTGCACACATTGACAACCGTTCTGTTAGATAGCTGCGTTTTGGATTTAGAAGCAGATATTTCCCTGTGCTTACTGCTGTTTCTTCCATATGCTGGTAATGGGCTGAAAAAGCCTGTTTTGGGACTCTGCAGAGAAAGTGTTTGCTGACTGCTGAATCCACACACGGGTTTAACTCTGGAAGTTGAGTGCACACATTGACAACCGTTCTGTTAGATAGCTGCGTTTTGGATTTAGAAGCAGATATTTCCCTGTGCTTACTGCTGTTTCTTCCATATGCCGGTAATGGGCTGAAAACGCCTGTTTTGGGACTCTGCAGAGAAAGTGTTTGCAGACTGCTGAATCCACACTCGAGTTTAACTCTGGATGTTGAGTGCACACATTGACAAACGTTCTGTTAGATAGCTGCGTTTTGGATTTAGAAGCAGATATTTCCCTGTGCTTACTGCTGTTTCTTCCATATGCCGGTAATGGGCTGAAAACGCCTGGTTTGGGACTCTGCACAGAAAGGGTTTGCAGACTGCTGAATGCACACACCGGTTTAACTCTGGAAGTTGAGTGCACACATTGACAACCGTTCAGTTAGATAGCTGCGTTTTGGATTTAGAAGCAGATATTTCCCTGTGCTTACTGCTGTTTCTTCCATATGCCGGTAATGGGCTGAAAACGCCTGATTTGGGACTCTGCAGAGAAAGTGTTTGCAGACTGCTGAATCCACACACGGGTTTAACTCTGGAAGTTGAGTGCACACATTGACAACCGTTCTGTTAGATAGCTGCGTTTTGGATTTAGAAGCAGATATTTCCCTGTGCTTACTGCTGTTTCTTCCATATGCTGGTAATGGGCTGAAAACGCCTGTTTTGGGACTCTGCAGAGAAAGTGTTTGTAGACTGCTGAATCCACACACTGGTTTAACTCTGGAAGTTGAGTTCACACATTGACAACCGTTCTGTTAGATAGCTGCGTTTTGGATTTAGAAGCAGATATTTCCCTGTGCTTACTGCTGTTTCTTCCATATGCCGGTAATGGGCTGAAAACGCCTGTTTTGGGACTCTGCACAGAAAGCGTTTGCAGACTGCTGAATCCACACACGGGTTTAACTCTGGAAGTTGAGTGCACACATTGACAACCGTTCTGTTAGATAGCTGCGTTTTGGATTTAGAAGCAGATATTTCCCTGTGCTTACTGCTGTTTCTTCCATATGCCGGTAATGGGCTGAAAACGCCTGTTTTGGGACTCTGCACAGAAAGTGTTTGCAGACTGCTGAATCCACACACGGGTTTAACTCTGGAAGTTGAGTGCACACATTGACAACCATTCTGTTAGATAGCGGCGTTTTGGATTTACAAGCAGATATTTCCCTGTGCTTACTGCTGTTTCTTCCATATGCCGGTAATGGGCTGAAAGCGCCTGTTTTGGGACACTGCAGAGAAAGTGTTTGCAGACTGCTGAATCCACACACGGGTTTAACTCTGGAAGTTGAGTGCACACATTGACAACCGTTCTGTTAGATAGCTGCGTTTTGGATTTAGAAGCAGATATTTCCCTGTGCTGACTGCTGTTTCTTCCATATGCCGCTAAAGGGCTGAAAGCGCCTGTTTTGGGACTCTGAACAGAATGTGTTTGCAGACTGCTGAATCCACACACTGGTTTAACTCTGGAAGATGAGTGCACACATTGACAAACGTTCTGTTAGATAGCTGCGTTTTGGATTTAGAAGCAGATATTTCCCTGTGCTTACTGCAGTTCCTTCCTTATGCCGGTAATGGGCTGAAAACGCCTGTTTTGGGACTCTGCAGAGAAAGTGTTTGCAGACTGCTGAATCCACACACGGGTTTAACTCTGGAAGTTGAGTGCACACATTGACAACCGTTCTGTTAGATAGCTTCGTTTTGGATTTAGAAGCAGATATTTCCCTGTGCTTACTGCTGTTTCTTCCATATGCCGGTAATGGGCTGAAAACGCCTGTTTTGGGACTCTGCAGAGAAAGTGTTTGCAGACTGCTGAATCCACACACGGCTTTAACTCTGGAAGTTGAGTGCACACATTGACAACCGTTCTGTTAGATAGCTGCGTTTTGGATTTAGAAGCAGATATTTCCCTGTGCTTACTGCTGTTTCTTCCATATGCTGGTAATGGGCTGAAAACGCCTGTTTTGGGACTCTGCAGAGAAAGTGTTTGCAGACTGCTGAATCCACACACTGGTTTAACTCTGGAAGTTGAGTGCACACATTGACAACCGTTCTGTTAGATAGCTGCGTTTTGGATTTAGAAGCAGATATTTCCCTGTGCTTACTGCTGTTTCTTCCATATGCCGGTAATGGGCTGAAAACGCCTGTTTTGGGACTCTGCACAGAAAGGGTTTGCAGACTGCTGAATGCACACAGGGGTTTAACTCTGGAAGTTGAGTGCACACATTGACAACCGTTCTGTTAGATAGCTGCGTTTTGGATTTAGAAGCAGATATTTCCCTGTGCTTACTGCTGTTTCTTCCATATGCCGGTAATGGGCTGAAAACGCCTGTTTTGGGACTCTGCTCAGAAAGTGTTTGCAGACAGCTGAATCCACACACGGGTTTAACTCTGGAAGTTGAGTGCACACATTGACAACCGTTCTGTTAGATAGCTGCGTTTTGGATTTACAAGCAGATATTTCCCTGTGCTTACTGCTGTTTCTTCCATATGCCGGTAATGGACTGAAACCGCCTGTTTTGGGACACTGCAGAGAAAGTGTTTGCAGACTGCTGAATCCACACACGGGTTTAACTCTGGAAGTTGAGTGCACACATTGACAACCGTTCTGTTAGATAGCTGCGTTTCGGATTTAGAAGCAGATATTTCCCTGTGCTTACTGCTGTTTCTTCCATATGCCGGTAATAGGCTGAAAACGCCTGTTTTGAGACTCTGCACAGAAAGTGTTTGCAGACTGCTGAATCCACACACGGGTTTAACTCTGGAAGTTGAGTGCACACATTGACAACCGTTCTGTTAGATAGCTGCGTTTTGGATTTAGACGCTGCTATTTCCCTGTGCTTACTGCTGTTTCTTCCATATGCCGGTAATGGGCTGAAAACGCCTGTTTTGGGACTCTGCAGAGAAAGTGTTTGCAGACTGCTGAATCCACACACGGGTTTAACTCTGGATGTTGAGTGCACACATTGACAACCGTTCTGTTAGATAGCTGCGTTTTGGATTTAGAAGCAGATATTTCCCTGTGCTTACTGCGGTTTCTTCCATATGCTGGTAATGGGCTGAAAAAGCCTGTTTTGGGACTCTGCAGAGAAAGTGTTTGCTGACTGCTGAATCCACACACGGGTTTAACTCTGGAAGTTGAGGGCACACATTGACAACCGCTCTGTTAGATAGCTGCGTTTTGGATTTAGAAGCAGATATTTCCATGTGCTTACTGCTGTTTCTTCCATATGCCGGTAATGGGCTGAAAACGCCTGTTTTGGGACTCTGCAGAGAAAGTGTTTGCAGACTGCTGAATCCACACACGAGTTTAACTCTGGATGTTGAGTGCACACATTGACAACCGTTCAGTTAGATAGTTGCGTTTTGGATTTAGAAGCAGATATTTCCCTGCGCTTACTGCTGTTTCTTCCATATGCCGGTAATGGGCTGAAAACGCCTGGTTTGGGACTCTGCACAGAAAGGGTTTGCAGACTGCTGAATGCACACACCGGTTTAACTCTGGAAGTTGAGTGCACACATTGACAACCGTTCAGTTAGATAGCTGCGTTTTGGATTTAGAAGCAGATATTTCCCTGTGCTTACTGCTGTTTCTTCCATATGCCGGTAATGGGCTGAAAACGCCTGATTTGGGACTCTGCAGAGAAAGTGTTTGCAGACTGCTGAATCCACACACGGGTTAACTCTGGAAGTTGAGTGCACACATTGACAACCGTTCTGTTAGATAGCTGCGTTTTGGATTTAGAAGCAGATATTTCCCTGTGCTTACTGCTGTTTCTTCCATATGCTGGTAATGGGCTGTAAACGCCTGTTTTGGGACTCTGCAGAGAAAGTGTTTGTAGACTGCTGAATCCACACACTGGTTTAACTCTGGAAGTTGAGTTCACACATTGACAACCGTTCTGTTAGATAGCTGCGTTTTGGATTTAGAAGCAGATATTTCCCTGTGCTTACTGCTGTTTCTTCCATATGCCGGTAATGGGCTGAAAACGCCTGTTTTGGGACTCTGCACAGAAAGCGTTTGCAGACTGCTGAATCCACACACGGGTTTAAATCTGGAAGTTGAGTGCACACATTGACAACCGTTCTGTTAGATAGCTGCGTTTTGGATTTAGAAGCAGATATTTCCCTGTGCTTACTGCTGTTTCTTCCATATGCCGGTAATGGGCTGAAAACGCCTGTTTTGGGACTCTGCACAGAAAGTGTTTGCAGACTGCTGAATCCACACACGGGTTTAACTCTGGAAGTTGAGTGCACACATTGACAACCATTCTGTTAGATAGCGGCGTTTTGGATTTACAAGCAGATATTTCCCTGTGCTTACTGCTGTTTCTTCCATATGCCGGTAATGGGCTGAAAGCGCCTGTTTTGGGACACTGCAGAGAAAGTGTTTGCAGACTGCTGAATCCACACACGGGTTTAACTCTGGAAGTTGAGTGCACACATTGACAACCGTTCTGTTAGATAGCTGCGTTTTGGATTTAGAAGCAGATATTTCCCTGTGCTTACTGCAGTTTCTTCCTTATGCCGGTAATGGGCTGAAAACGCCTGTTTTGGGACTCTGCAGAGAAAGTGTTTGCAGACTGCTGAATCCACACACGGGTTTAACTCTGGAAGTTGAGTGCACACATTGACAACCGTTCTGTTAGATAGCTGCATTTTGGATTTAGAAGCAGATATTTCCCTGCGCTTACTGCTGTTTCTTCCATATGCCGGTAAAGGGCTGAAAACGCCTGTTTTGGGACTCTGCAGAGAAAGTGTTTGCAGACTGCTGAATCCACACACGGGTTTAACTCTGGAAGTTGAGTGCACACATTGACAACCGTTCTGTTAGATAGCTGCGTTTTGGATTTAAAAGCAGATATTTCCCTGTGCTTACTGCTGTTTCTTCCATATGCCGGTAATGGGCTGAAAACGCCTGTTTTGGGACTCTGCACAGAAAGTGTTTGCAGACTGCTGAATCCACACACGGCTTTAACTCTGGAAGTTGAGTGCACACATTGACAACCGTTCTGTTAGATAGCTGCGTTTTGGATTTAGAAGCTGCTATTTCCCTGTGCTTACTGCTGTTTCTTCCATATGCCGGTAATGGGCTGAAAACGCCTGTTTTGGGACTCTGCAGAGAAAGTGTTTGCAGACTGCTGAATCCACACACGGGTTTAACTCTGGAAGTTGAGTGCACACATTGACAACCGTTCTGTTAGATAGCTGCGTTTTGGATTTAGAAGCAGATATTTCCCTGTGCTTACTGCTGTTTCTTCCATATGCCGGTAATGGGCTGAAAACGCCTGTTTTGGGACTCTGCACAGAAAGTGTTTGCAGACTGCTGAATCCACACACGGGTTTAACTCTGGAAGTTGAGTGCACACATTGACAACCATTCTGTTAGATAGCGGCGTTTTGGATTTACAAGCAGATATTTCCCTGTGCTTACTGCTGTTTCTTCCATATGCCGGTAATGGGCTGAAAGCGCCTGTTTTGGGACACTGCAGAGAAAGTGTTTGCAGACTGCTGAATCCACACACGGGTTTAACTCTGGAAGTTGAGTGCACACATTGACAACCGTTCTGTTAGATAGCTGCGTTTTGGATTTAGAAGCAGATATTTCCCTGTGCTGACTGCTGTTTCTTCCATATGCCGCTAAAGGGCTGAAAACGCCTGTTTTGGGACTCTGCACAGAATGTGTTTGCAGACTGCTGAATCCACACACTGGTTTAACTCTGGAAGTTGAGTGCACACATTGACAAACGTTCTGTTAGATAGCTGCGTTTTGGATTTAGAAGCAGATATTTCCCTGTGCTTACTGCAGTTTCTTCCTTATGCCGGTAATGGGCTGAAAACGCCTGTTTTGGGACTCTGCAGAGAAAGTGTTTGCAGACTGCTGAATCCACACACGGGTTTAACTCTGGAAGTTGAGTGCACACATTGACAACCGTTCTGTTAGATAGCTTCGTTTTGGATTTAGAAGCAGATATTTCCCTGTGCTTACTGCTGTTTCTTCCATATGCCGGTAATGGGCTGAAAACGCCTGTTTTGGGACTCTGCAGAGAAAGTGTTTGCAGACTGCTGAATCCACACACGGCTTTAACTCTGGAAGTTGAGTGCACACATTGACAACCGTTCTGTTAGATAGCTGCGTTTTGGATTTAGAAGCAGATATTTCCCTGTGCTTACTGCTGTTTCTTCCATATGCTGGTAATGGGCTGAAAACGCCTGTTTTGGGACTCTGCAGAGAAAGTGTTTGCAGACTGCTGAATCCACACACTGGTTTAACTCTGGAAGTTGAGTGCACACATTGACAACCGTTCTGTTAGATAGCTGCGTTTTGGATTTAGAAGCAGATATTTCCCTGTGCTTACTGCTGTTTCTTCCATATGCCGGTAATGGGCTGAAAACGCCTGTTTTGGGACTCTGCACAGAAAGGGTTTGCAGACTGCTGAATGCACACAGGGGTTTAACTCTGGAAGTTGAGTGCACACATTGACAACCGTTCTGTTAGATAGCTGCGTTTTGGATTTAGAAGCAGATATTTCCCTGTGCTTACTGCTGTTTCTTCCATATGCCGGTAATGGGCTGAAAACGCCTGTTTTGGGACTCTGCTCAGAAAGTGTTTGCAGACAGCTGAATCCACACACGGGTTTAACTCTGGAAGTTGAGTGCACACATTGACAACCGTTCTGTTAGATAGCTGCGTTTTGGATTTACAAGCAGATATTTCCCTGTGCTTACTGCTGTTTCTTCCATATGCCGGTAATGGGCTGAAACCGCCTGTTTTGGGACACTGCAGAGAAAGTGTTTGCAGACTGCTGAATCCACACACGGGTTTAACTCTGGAAGTTGAGTGCACACATTGACAACCGTTCTGTTAGATAGCTGCGTTTCGGATTTAGAAGCAGATATTTCCCTGTGCTTACTGCTGTTTCTTCCATATGCCGGTAATAGGCTGAAAACGCCTGTTTTGAGACTCTGCACAGAAAGTGTTTGCAGACTGCTGAATCCACACACGGGTTTAACTCTGGAAGTTGAGTGCACACATTGACAACCGTTCTGTTAGATAGCTGCGTTTTGGATTTAGAAGCTGCTATTTCCCTGTGCTTACTGCTGTTTCTTCCATATGCCGGTAATGGGCTGAAAACGCCTGTTTTGGGACTCTGCAGAGAAAGTGTTTGCAGACTGCTGAATCCACACACGGGTTTAACTCTGGATGTTGAGTGCACACATTGACAACCGTTCTGTTAGATAGCTGCGTTTTGGATTTAGAAGCAGATATTTCCCTGTGCTTACTGCGGTTTCTTCCATATGCTGGTAATGGGCTGAAAAAGCCTGTTTTGGGACTCTGCAGAGAAAGTGTTTGCTGACTGCTGAATCCACACACGGGTTTAACTCTGGAAGTTGAGTGCACACATTGACAACCGCTCTGTTAGATAGCTGCGTTTTGGATTTAGAAGCAGATATTTCCATGTGCTTACTGCTGTTTCTTCCATATGCCGGTAATGGGCTGAAAACGCCTGTTTTGGGACTCTGCAGAGAAAGTGTTTGCAGACTGCTGAATCCACACACGGGTTTAACTCTGGAAGTTGAGTGCACACATTGACAACCGTTCTGTTAGATAGCTGCGTTTTGGATTTAGAAGCAGATATTTCCCTGTGCTTACTGCTGTTTCTTCCATATGCCGGTAATGGGCTGAAAACGCCTGGTTTGGGACTCTGCACAGAAAGGGTTTGCAGACTGCTGAATGCACACACCGGTTTAACTCTGGAAGTTGAGTGCACACATTGACAACCGTTCAGTTAGATAGCTGCGTTTTGGATTTAGAAGCAGATATTTCCCTGTGCTTACTGCTGTTTCTTCCATATGCCGGTAATGGGCTGAAAACGCCTGATTTGGGACTCTGCAGAGAAAGTGTTTGCAGACTGCTGAATCCACACACGGGTTAACTCTGGAAGTTGAGTGCACACATTGACAACCGTTCTGTTAGATAGCTGCGTTTTGGATTTAGAAGCAGATATTTCCCTGTGCTTACTGCTGTTTCTTCCATATGCTGGTAATGGGCTGAAAACGCCTGTTTTGGGACTCTGCAGAGAAAGTGTTTGTAGACTGCTGAATCCACACACTGGTTTAACTCTGGAAGTTGAGTTCACACATTGACAACCGTTCTGTTAGATAGCTGCGTTTTGGATTTAGAAGCAGATATTTCCCTGTGCTTACTGCTGTTTCTTCCATATGCCGGTAATGGGCTGAAAACGCCTGTTTTGGGACTCTGCACAGAAAGCGTTTGCAGACTGCTGAATCCACACACGGGTTTAACTCTGGAAGTTGAGTGCACACATTGACAACCGTTCTGTTAGATAGCTGCGTTTTGGATTTAGAAGCAGATATTTCCCTGTGCTTACTGCTGTTTCTTCCATATGCCGGTAATGGGCTGAAAACGCCTGTTTTGGGACTCTGCACAGAAAGTGTTTGCAGACTGCTGAATCCACACACGGGTTTAACTCTGGAAGTTGAGTGCACACATTGACAACCATTCTGTTAGATAGCGGCGTTTTGGATTTACAAGCAGATATTTCCCTGTGCTTACTGCTGTTTCTTCCATATGCCGGTAATGGGCTGAAAGCGCCTGTTTTGGGACACTGCAGAGAAAGTGTTTGCAGACTGCTGAATCCACACACGGGTTTAACTCTGGAAGTTGAGTGCACACATTGACAACCGTTCTGTTAGATAGCTGCGTTTTGGATTTAGAAGCAGATATTTCCGTGTGCTGACTGCTGTTTCTTCCATATGCCGCTAAAGGGCTGAAAACGCCTGTTTTGGGACTCTGCACAGAAAGTGTTTGCAGACTGCTGAATCCACACACGGGTTTAACTCTGGAAGTTGAGTGCACACATTGACAAACGTTCTGTTAGATAGCTGCGTTTTGGATTTAGAAGCAGATATTTCCCTGTGCTTACTGCAGTTTCTTCCTTATGCCGGTAATGGGCTGAAAACGCCTGTTTTGGGACTCTGCAGAGAAAGTGTTTGCAGACTGCTGAATCCACACACGGGTTTAACTCTGGAAGTTGAGTGCACACATTGACAACCGTTCTGTTAGATAGCTGCGTTTTGGATTTAGAAGCAGATATTTCCCTGCGCTTACTGCTGTTTCTTCCATATGCCGGTAAAGGGCTGAAAACGCCTGTTTTGGGACTCTGCAGAGAAAGTGTTTGCAGACTGCTGAATCCACACACGGGTTTAACTCTGGAAGTTGAGTGCACACATTGACAACCGTTCTGTTAGATAGCTGCGTTTTGGATTTAAAAGCAGATATTTCCCTGTGCTTACTGCTGTTTCTTCCATATGCCGGTAATGGGCTGAAAACGCCTGTTTTGGGACTCTGCACAGAAAGTGTTTGCAGACTGCTGAATCCACACACGGCTTTAACTCTGGAAGTTGAGTGCACACATTGACAACCGTTCTGTTAGATAGCTGCGTTTTGGATTTAGAAGCTGCTATTTCCCTGTGCTTACTGCTGTTTCTTCCATATGCCGGTAATGGGCTGAAAACGCCTGTTTTGGGACTCTGCAGAGAAAGTGTTTGCAGACTGCTGAATCCACACACGGGTTTAACTCTGGATGTTGAGTGCACACATTGACAACCGTTCTGTTAGATAGCTGCGTTTTGGATTTAGAAGCAGATATTTCCCTGTGCTTACTGCGGTTTCTTCCATATGCTGGTAATGGGCTGAAAAAGCCTGTTTTGGGACTCTGCAGAGAAAGTGTTTGCTGACTGCTGAATCCACACACGGGTTTAACTCTGGAAGTTGAGTGCACACATTGACAACCGCTCTGTTAGATAGCTGCGTTTTGGATTTAGAAGCAGATATTTCCATGTGCTTACTGCTGTTTCTTCCATATGCCGGTAATGGGCTGAAAACGCCTGTTTTGGGACTCTGCAGAGAAAGTGTTTGCAGACTGCTGAATCCACACACGGGTTTAACTCTGGAAGTTGAGTGCACACATTGACAACCGTTCTGTTAGATAGCTGCGTTTTGGATTTAGAAGCAGATATTTCCCTGTGCTTACTGCTGTTTCTTCCATATGCCGGTAATGGGCTGAAAACGCCTGGTTTGGGACTCTGCACAGAAAGGGTTTGCAGACTGCTGAATGCACACACCGGTTTAACTCTGGAAGTTGAGTGCACACATTGACAACCGTTCAGTTAGATAGCTGCGTTTTGGATTTAGAAGCAGATATTTCCCTGTGCTTACTGCTGTTTCTTCCATATGCCGGTAATGGGCTGAAAACGCCTGATTTGGGACTCTGCAGAGAAAGTGTTTGCAGACTGCTGAATCCACACACGGGTTAACTCTGGAAGTTGAGTGCACACATTGACAACCGTTCTGTTAGATAGCTGCGTTTTGGATTTAGAAGCAGATATTTCCCTGTGCTTACTGCTGTTTCTTCCATATGCTGGTAATGGGCTGAAAACGCCTGTTTTGGGACTCTGCAGAGAAAGTGTTTGTAGACTGCTGAATCCACACACTGGTTTAACTCTGGAAGTTGAGTTCACACATTGACAACCGTTCTGTTAGATAGCTGCGTTTTGGATTTAGAAGCAGATATTTCCCTGTGCTTACTGCTGTTTCTTCCATATGCCGGTAATGGGCTGAAAACGCCTGTTTTGGGACTCTGCACAGAAAGCGTTTGCAGACTGCTGAATCCACACACGGGTTTAACTCTGGAAGTTGAGTGCACACATTGACAACCGTTCTGTTAGATAGCTGCGTTTTGGATTTAGAAGCAGATATTTCCCTGTGCTTACTGCTGTTTCTTCCATATGCCGGTAATGGGCTGAAAACGCCTGTTTTGGGACTCTGCACAGAAAGTGTTTGCAGACTGCTGAATCCACACACGGGTTTAACTCTGGAAGTTGAGTGCACACATTGACAACCATTCTGTTAGATAGCGGCGTTTTGGATTTACAAGCAGATATTTCCCTGTGCTTACTGCTGTTTCTTCCATATGCCGGTAATGGGCTGAAAGCGCCTGTTTTGGGACACTGCAGAGAAAGTGTTTGCAGACTGCTGAATCCACACACGGGTTTAACTCTGGAAGTTGAGTGCACACATTGACAACCGTTCTGTTAGATAGCTGCGTTTTGGATTTAGAAGCAGATATTTCCCTGTGCTGACTGCTGTTTCTTCCATATGCCGCTAAAGGGCTGAAAACGCCTGTTTTGGGACTCTGCACAGAAAGTTTTTGCAGACTGCTGAATCCACACACGGGTTTAACTCTGGAAGTTGAGTGCACACATTGACAAACGTTCTGTTAGATAGCTGCGTTTTGGATTTAGAAGCAGATATTTCCCTGTGCTTACTGCAGTTTCTTCCTTATGCCGGTAATGGGCTGAAAACGCCTGTTTTGGGACTCTGCAGAGAAAGTGTTTGCAGACTGCTGAATCCACACACGGGTTTAACTCTGGAAGTTGAGTGCACACATTGACAACCGTTCTGTTAGATAGCTGCGTTTTGGATTTAGAAGCAGATATTTCCCTGCGCTTACTGCTGTTTCTTCCATATGCCGGTAAAGGGCTGAAAACGCCTGTTTTGGGACTCTGCAGAGAAAGTGTTTGCAGACTGCTGAATCCACACACGGGTTTAACTCTGGAAGTTGAGTGCACACATTGACAACCGTTCTGTTAGATAGCTGCGTTTTGGATTTAAAAGCAGATATTTCCCTGTGCTTACTGCTGTTTCTTCCATATGCCGGTAATGGGCTGAAAACGCCTGTTTTGGGACTCTGCACAGAAAGTGTTTGCAGACTGCTGAATCCACACACGGCTTTAACTCTGGAAGTTGAGTGCACACATTGACAACCGTTCTGTTAGATAGCTGCGTTTTGGATTTAGAAGCTGCTATTTCCCTGTGCTTACTGCTGTTTCTTCCATATGCCGGTAATGGGCTGAAAACGCCTGTTTTGGGACTCTGCAGAGAAAGTGTTTGCAGACTGCTGAATCCACACACGGGTTTAACTCTGGAAGTTGAGTGCACACATTGACAACCGTTCTGTTAGATAGCTGCGTTTTGGATTTAGAAGCAGATATTTCCCTGTGCTTACTGCTGTTTCTTCCATATGCCGGTAATGGGCTGAAAACGCCTGATTTGGGACTCTGCAGAGAAAGTGTTTGCAGACTGCTGAATCCACACACGGGTTTAACTCTGGAAGTTGAGTGCACACATTGACAACCGTTCTGTTAGATAGCTGCGTTTTGGATTTAGAAGCAGATATTTCCCTGTGCTTACTTCTATTTCTTCCATATGCTGGTAATGGGCTGAAAACGCCTGTTTTGGGACTCTGCAGAGAAAGTGTTTGCAGACTGCTGAATCCACACACTGGTTTAACTCTGGAAGTTGAGTGCACACATTGACAAGCGTTCTGTTAGATAGCTGCGTTTTGGATTTAGAAGCAGATATTTCCCTGTGCTTACTGCTGTTTCTTCCATATGCCGGTAATGGGCTGAAAACGCCTGTTTTGGGACTCTGCAGAGAAAGTGTTTGCAGACTGCTGAATCCACACACGGGTTTAACTCTGGAAGTTGAGTGCACACATTGACAACCGTTCTGTTAGATAGCTGCGTTTTGGATTTAGAAGCAGATATTTTCCTGTGCTTACTGCTGTTTCTTCCATATGCTGGTAATGGGCTGAAAAAGCCTGTTTTGGGACTCTGCAGAGAAAGTGTTTGCTGACTGCTGAATCCACACACGGGTTTAACTCTGGAAGTTGAGTGCACACATTGACAACCGTTCTGTTAGATAGCTGCGTTTTGGATTTAGAAGCAGATATTTCCCTGTGCTTACTGCTGTTTCTTCCATATGCCGGTAATGGGCTGAAAACGCCTGTTTTGGGACTCTGCAGAGAAAGTGTTTGCAGACTGCTGAATCCACACACGGGTTTTACTCTGGATGTTGACTGCACACATTGACAAACGTTCTGTTAGATAGCTGCGTTTTGGATTTAGAAGCAGATATTTCCCTGTGCTTACTGCTGTTTCTTCCATATGCCGGTAATGGGCTGAAAACGCCTGGTTTGGGACTCTGCACAGAAAGGGTTTGCAGACTGCTGAATGCACACACTGGTTTAACTCTGGAAGTTGAGTGCACACATTGACAACCGTTCAGTTAGATAGCTGCGTTTTGGATTTAGAAGCAGATATTTCCCTGTGCTTACTGCTGTTTCTTCCATATGCCGGTAATTGGCTGAAAACGCCTGATTTGGGACTCTGCAGAGAAAGTGTTTGTAGACTGCTGAATCCACACACGGGTTTAACTCTGGAAGTTGAGTGCAGACATTGACAACCGTTCTTTTAGATAGCTGCGTTTTGGATTTAGAAGCAGATATTTCCCTGTGCTTACTGCTGTTTCTTCCATATGCTGGTAATGGGCTGAAAACGCCTGTTTTGGGACTCTGCAGAGAAAGTGTTTGTAGACTGCTGAATCCACACACTGGTTTAACTCTGAAAGTTGAGTTCACACATTGAAAACCGTTCTGTTAGATAGCTGCGTTTTGGAATTAGAAGCAGATATTTCCCTGTGCTTACTGCTGTTTCTTCCATATGCCGGTAATGGGCTGAAAACGCCTGTTTTGGGACTCTGCACAGAAAGCGTTTGCAGACTGCTGAATCCACACACGGGTTTAACTCTGGAAGTTGAGTGCACACATTGACAACCGTTCTGTTAGATAGCTGCGTTTTGGATTTAGAAGCAGATATTTCCCTGTGCTTACTGCTGTTTCTTCCATATGCCGGTAATGGGCTGAAAACGCCTGTTTTGGGACTCTGCACAGAAAGTGTTTGCAGACTGCTGAATCTACACACGGGTTTAACTCTGGAAGTTGAGTGCACACATTGACAACCGTTCTGTTAGATAGCTGCGTTTTGGATTTACAAGCAGATATTTCCCTGTGCTTACTGCTGTTTCTTACATATGCCGGTAATGGGCTGAAAGCGCCTGTTTTGGGACACTGCAGAGAAAGTGTTTGCAGACTGCTGAATCCACACACGGGTTTAACTCTGGAAGTTGAGTGCACACATTGACAACCGTTCTGTTAGATAGCTGCGTTTTGGATTTAGAAGCAGATATTTCCCTGTGCTGACTGCTGTTTCTTCCATATGCTGCTAAAGGGCTGAAAACGACTGTTTTGTGTCTCTGCACAGAAAGTGTTTGCAGACTGCTGAATCCACACACGGGTTTAACTCTGGAAGTTGAGTGCACACATTGACAAACGTTCTGTTAGATAGCTGCGTTTTGGATTTAGAAGCAGATATTTCCCTGTGCTTACTGCAGTTTCTTCCTTATGCCGGTAATGGGCTGAAAACGCCTGTTTTGGGACTCTGCAGAGAAAGTGTTTGCAGACTGCTGAATCCACTCACGGGTTTAACTCTGGAAGTTGAGTGCACACATTGACAACCGTTCTGTTAGATAGCTGCGTTTTGGATTTAGAAGCAGATATTTCCCTGTGCTTACTGCTGTTTCTTCCATATGCCGGTAAAGGGCTGAAAACGCCTGTTTTGGGACTCTGCAGAGAAAGTGTTTGCAGACTGCTGAATCCACACACGGGTTTAACTCTGGAAGTTGAGTGCACACATTGACAACCGTTCTGTTAGATAGCTGCGTTTTGGATTTAGAAGCAGATATTTCCCTGTGCTTACTGCTGTTTCTTCCATATGCCGGTAATGGGCTGAAAACGCCTGTTTTGGGACTCTGCACAGAAAGTGTTTGCAGACTGCTGAATCCACACACGGGTTTAACTCTGGAAGTTGAGTGCACACATTGACAACCGTTCTGTTAGATAGCTGCGTTTTGGATTTAGAAGCTGCTATTTCCCTGTGCTTACTGCTGTTTCTTCCATATGCCGGTAATGGGCTGAAAACGCCTGTTTGGGGACTCTGCAGAGAAAGTGTTTGCAGACTGCTGAATCCACACACCGGTTTAATTCTGGAAGTTGAGTGCACACATTGACAACCGTTCTGTTAGATAGCTGCGTTTTGGATTTAGAAGCAGATATTTCCCTGTGCTTACTGCTGTTTCTTCCATATGCTGGTAATGGGCTGAAAACGCCTGTTTTGGGACTCTGCAGAGAAAGTGTTTGCAGACTGCTGAATCCACACACTGGTTTAACTCTGGAAGTTGAGTGCACACATTGACAACCGTTCTGTTAGATAGCTGCGTTTTGGATTTAGAAGCAGATATTTCCCTGTGCTTACTGCTGCTTGTTCCATATGCCGGTAATGGGCTGAAAACGACTGTTTTGGGACTCTGCAGAGAAAGTGTTTGCAGACTGCTGAATCCACACACGGGTTTAACTCTGGAAGTTGAGTGCACACATTGACAACCGTTCTGTTAGATAGCTGCGTTTTGGATTTAGAAGCAGATATTTCCCTGTGCTTACTGCTGTTTCTTCCATATGCCGGTAATGGGTTGAAAACGCCTGTTTTGGGACTCTGCAGAGAAAGTGTTTGCAGACTGCTGAATCCACACACCGGTTTAACTCTGGAAGTTGAGTGCACACATTGACAACCGTTCTGTTAGATAGCTGCGTTTTGCATTTAGAAGCAGATATTTCCCTGTGCTTACTGCTGTTTCTTCCATATGCAGGTAATGGGTTGAAAACGCCTGTTTTGGGACTCTGCAGAGAAAGTGTTTGCAGACTGCTGAATCCACACACGGGTTTAACTCTGGAAGTTGAGTGCACACATTTTCAACCGTTCTGTTAGATAGCTGCGTTTTGGATTTAGAAGCAGATATTTCCCTGTGCTTACTGCTGTTTCTTCCATATGCCGGTAATGGGCTGAAAACGCCTGTTTTGGGACTCTGCACAGAAAGTGTTTGCAGACTGCTGAATCTACACACGGGTTTAACTCTGAAAGTTGAGTGCACACATTGACAACCGTTCTGTTAGATAGCTGCGTTTTGGATTTCCAAGCAGATATTTCCCTGTGCTTACTGCTGTTTCTTACATATGCCGGTAATGGGCTGAAAGCGCCTTTTTTTGGACACTGCAAAGAAAGTGTTTGCAGACTGCTGAATCCACACACGGGTTTAACTCTGGAAGTTGAGTGCACACATTGACATCCGTTCTGTTAGATAGCTGCGTTTTGGATTTAGAAGCAGATATTTCCCTGTGCTGACTGCTGTTTCTTCCATATGCCGCTAAAGGGGTGAAAACGACTGTTTTGTGTCTCTGCACAGAAAGTGTTTGCAGACTGCTGAATCCACACACGGGTTTAACTCTGGAAGTTGAGTGCACACATTGACAAACGTTCTGTTAGATAGCTGCGTTTTGGATTTAGAAGCAGATATTTCCCTGTGCTTACTGCAGTTTCTTCCTTATGCCGGTAATGGGCTGAAAACGCCTGTTTTGGGACTCTGCAGAGAAAGTGTTTGCAGACTGCTGAATCCACTCACGGGTTTAACTCTGGAAGCTGAGTGCACACATTGACAACCGTTCTGTTAGATAGCTGCGTTTTGGATTTAGAAGCAGATATTTCCCTGTGCTTACTGCTGTTTCTTCCATATGCCGGTAAAGGGCTGAAAACGCCTGTTTTGGGACTCTGCAGAGAAAGTGTTTGCAGACTGCTGAATCCACACACGGGTTTAACTCTGGAAGTTGAGTGCACACATTGACAACCGTTCTGTTAGATAGCTGCGTTTTGGATTTAGAAGCAGATATTTCCCTGTGCTTACTGCTGTTTCTTCCATATGCCGGTAATGGGCTGAAAACGCCTGTTTTGGGACTCTGCACAGAAAGTGTTTGCAGACTGCTGAATCCACACACGGGTTTAACTCTGGAAGTTGAGTGCACACATTGACAACCGTTCTGTTAGATAGCTGCGTTTTGGATTTAGAAGCTGCTATTTCCCTGTGCTTACTGCTGTTTCTTCCATATGCCGGTAATGGGCTGAAAACGCCTGTTTGGGGACTCTGCAGAGAAAGTGTTTGCAGACTGCTGAATCCACACACCGGTTTAATTCTGGAAGTTGAGTGCACACATTGACAACCGTTCTGTTAGATAGCTGCGTTTTGGATTTAGAAGCAGATATTTCCCTGTGCTTACTGCTGTTTCTTCCATATGCTGGTAATGGGCTGAAAACGCCTGTTTTGGGACTCTGCAGAGAAAGTGTTTGCAGACTGCTGAATCCACACACTGGTTTAACTCTGGAAGTTGAGTGCACACATTGACAACCGTTCTGTTAGATAGCTGCGTTTTGGATTTAGAAGCAGATATTTCCCTGTGCTTACTGCTGCTTGTTCCATATGCCGGTAATGGGCTGAAAACGACTGTTTTGGGACTCTGCAGAGAAAGTGTTTGCAGACTGCTGAATCCACACACGGGTTTAACTCTGGAAGTTGAGTGCACACATTGACAAACGTTCTGTTAGATAGCTGCGTTTTGGATTTAGAAGCAGATATTTCCCTGTGCTTACTGCTGTTTCTTCCATATGCCGGTAATGGGCTGAAAATGCCTGTTTTGGGACTCTGCACAGAAAGGCTTTGCAGACTGTTGAATCCACACACAGGTTTAACTCTGGAAGTTGAGTGCACACATTGACAACCGTTCTGTTAGATAGCTGCGTTTTGGATTTAGAAGCAGATATTTCCCTGTGCTTACTGCTGTTTCTTCCATATGCCGGTAATGGGCTGAAAACGCCTGATTTGGGACTCTGCAGAGAAAGTGTTTGCAGACTGCTGAATCCACACACGGGTTTAACTCTGGAAGTTGAGTGCACACATTGACAACCGTTCTGTTAGATAGCTGCGTTTTGGATTTAGAAGCAGATATTTCCCTGTGCTTACTGCTGTTTCTTCCATATGCTGGTAATGGGCTGAAAACGCCTGTTTTGGGACTCTGCAGAGAAAGTGTTTGCAGACTGCTGAATCCACACACTGGTTTAACTCTGGAAGTTGAGTGCACACATTGACAACCGTTCTGTTAGATAGCTGCGTTTTGGATTTAGAAGCAGATATTTCCCTGTGCTTACTGCTGTTTCTTCCATATGCCGGTAATGGGCTGAAAACGCCTGTTTTGGGACTCTGCACAGAAAGGGTTTGCAGACTGCTGAATGCACACAGGGGTTTCACTCTGGAAGCTGAGTGCACACATTGACAACCGTTCTGTTAGATAGCGGCGTTTTGGATTTAGAAGCAGATATTTCCCTGTGCTTACTGCTGTTTCTTCCATATGCCGGTAATGGGCTGAAAACGCCTGTTTTGGCACTCTGCACAGAAAGTGTTTGCAGACAGCTGAATCTACACACGGGTTTAACTCTGGAAGTTGAGTGCACACATTGACAACCGTTCTGTTAGATAGCTGCGTTTTGGATTTAGAAGCAGATATTTCCCTGTGCTTACTGCTGTTTCTTCCATATGCCGGTAATGGGCTGAAACCGCCTGTTTTGGGACACTGCAGAGAAAGTGTTTGCAGACTGCTGAATCCACACACGGGTTTAACTCTGGAAGTTGAGTGCACACATTGACAACCGTTCTGTTAGATAGCTGCGTTTTGGATTTAGAAGCAGATATTTCCCTGTGCTTACGCTGTTTCTTCCATATGCCGGTAATGGGCTGAAAATGCCTGTTTTGGGACTCTGCAGAGAAAGTGTTTGCAGACTGCTGAATCCACACACGGGTTTAACTCTGGAAGTTGAGTGCAGACATTGACAAACGTTCTGTTAGATAGCTGCGTTTTGGATTTAGAAGCAGTTATTTCCCTGTGCTTACTGCAGTTTCTTCCTTATGCCGGTAATGGGCTGAAAACGCCTGTTTTGGGACTCTGCAGAGAAAGTGTTTGCAGACTGCTGAATCCACACACGGGTTTAACTCTGGAAGTTGAGTGCACACATTGACAACCGTTCTGTTAGATAGCTGCGTTTTGGATTTAGAAGCAGATATTTCCCTGTGCTTACTGCTGTTTCTTCCATAGGCCGGTAAAGGGCTGAAAACGCCTGTTTTGGGACTCTGCAGAGAAAGTGTTTGCAGACTGCTGAATCCACACACGGGTTTAACTCTTTAAGTTGAGTGCACACATTGACAACCGTTCTGTTAGATAGCTGCGTTTTGGATTTAGAAGCAGATATTTCCCTGTGCTTACTGCTGTTTCTTCCATATGCCGGTAATGGGCTGAAAACGCCTGTTTTGGGACTCTGCACAGAAAGTGTTTGCAGACTGCTGAATCCACACACGGGTTTAACTCTGGAAGTTGAGTGCACACACTGACAACCGTTCTGTTAGATAGCTGCGTTTTGGATTTAGAAGCTGCTATTTCCCTGTGCTTACTGCTGTTTCTTCCATATGCCGGTAATGGGCTGAAAAGGCCTGTTTTGGGACTCTGCAGAGAAAGTGTTTGCAGACTGCTGAATCCACACACCGGTTTAATTCTGGAAGTTGAGTGCACACATTGACAACCGTTCTGTTAGATAGCTGCGTTTTGGATTTAGAAGCAGATATTTCCCTGTGCTTACTGCTGTTTCTTCCATATGCTGGTAATGGGCTGAAAACGCCTGTTTTGGGACTCTGCAGAGAAAGTGTTTGCAGACTGCTGAATCCACACACTGGTTTAACTCTGGAAGTTGAGTGCACACATTGACAACCGTTCTGTTAGATAGCTGCGTTTTGGATTTAGAAGCAGATATTTCCCTGTGCTTACTGCTGCTTGTTCCATATGCCGGTAATGGGCTGAAAACGACTGTTTTGGGACTCTGCAGAGAAAGTGTTTGCAGACTGCTGAATCCACACACGGGTTTAACTCTGGAAGTTGAGTGCACACATTGACAACCGTTCTGTTAGATAGCTGCGTTTTGGATTTAGAAGCAGATATTTCCCTGTGCTTACTGCTGTTTCTTCCATATGCCGGTAATGGGCTGAAAACGCCTGTTTTGGGACTCTGCAGAGAAAGTGTTTGCAGACTGCTGAATCCACACACGGGTTTAACTCTGGAAGTTGAGTGCACACATTGACAACCGTTCTGTTAGATAGCTGCGTTTTGGATTTAGAAGCAGATATTTCCCTGTGCTTACTGCTGTTTCTTCCATATGCCGGTAATGGGCTGAAAACGCCTGTTTTGGGACTCTGCACAGAAAGTGTTTGCAGACTGCTGAATCCACACACGGGTTTAAGTCTGGAAGTTGAGTGCACACATTGACAAACGTTCTGTTAGATAGCTGCGTTTTGGATTTAGAAGCAGATATTTCCCTGTGCTTACTGCTGTTTCTTCCATATGCCGGTAATGGGCTGAAAAGGCCTCTTTTGGGACTCTGCAGAGAAAGTGTTTGCAGACTGCTGAATCCACACACGGGTTTACCTCTGGAAGTTGAGTGCACACATTGACAACCGTTCTGTTAGATAGCTGCGTTTTGGATTTAGAAGCAGATATTTCCCTGTGCTTACTGCTGTTTCTTCCCTATGCCGGTAATAGGCTGAAAACGCCTGTTTTGGGACTCTGCACAGAAAGTGTTTGCAGACTGCTGAATCCACACACGGGTTTAACTCTGGAAGTTGAGTGCACACATTGACAACCGTTCTGTTAGATAGCTGCGTTTTGGATTTAGAAGCTGCTATTTCCCTGTGCTTACTGCTGTTTCTTCCATATGCCGGTAATAGGCTGAAAACGCCTGTTTTGGGACTCTGCAGAGAAAGTGTTTGCAGACTGCTGAATCCACACACGGGTTTAACTCTGGAAGTTGAGTGCACACATTGACAAACGTTCTGTTAGATAGCTGCGTTTTGGATTTAGAAGCAGATATTTCCCTGTGCTTACTGCTATTTCTTCCATATGGTGGTAATGGGCTGAAAACGCCTGTTTTGGGACTCTGCAGAGAAAGTGTTTGCAGACTGCTGAATCCACACACTGGTTTAATTCTGGAAGTTGAGTGCACACATTGACAAGCGTTCTGTTAGATAGCTGCGTTTTGGATTTAGAAGCAGATATTTCCCTGTGCTTACTGCTGTTTCTTCCATATGCCGGTAATGGGCTGAAAACGCCTGATTTGGGACTCTGCAGAGAAAGTGTTTGCAGACTGCTGAATCCACACACCGGTTTAACTCTGGAAGTTGAGTGCACACATTGACAACCGTTCTGTTAGATAGCTGCGTTTTGGATTTAGAAGCAGATATTTCCCTGTGCTTACTGCTGTTTCTTCCATATGCTGGTTATGGGCTGAAAAAGCCTGTTTTGGGACTCTGCAGAGAAAGTGTTTGCTGACTGCTGAATCCACACACGGGTTTAACTCTGGAAGTTGAGTGCACACATTGACAACCGTTCTGTTAGATAGCTGCGTTTTGGATTTAGAAGCAGATATTTCCCTGTGCTTACTGCTGTTTCTTCCATATGCCGGTAATGGGCTGAAAACGCCTGTTTTGGGACTCTGCAGAGAAAGTGTTTGCAGACTGCTGAATCCACACACGGGTTTAACTCTGGAAGTTGAGTGCACACATTGACAAACGTTCTGTTAGATAGCTGCGTTTTGGATTTAGAAGCAGATATTTCCCTGTGCTTACTGCTGCTTCTTCCATATGCCGGTAATGGGCTGAAAACGCCTGATTTGGGACTCTGCAGAGAAAGTGTTCTAGACTGCTGAATCCACACACGGGTTTAACTCTGGAAGTTGAGTGCACACATTGACAAACGTTCTGTTAGATAGGTGCGTTTTGGATTTAGAAGCAGATATTTTCCTGTGCTTACTGCTGTTTCTTCCATATGCCGGTAATGGGTTGAAAACGCCTGTTTTGGGACTCTGCAGAGAAAGTGTTTGCAGACTGCTGAATCCACACTCGGGTTTAACTCTGGAAGTTGAGTGCACACATTGACAACCGTTCTGTTAGATAGCTGCGTTTTGGATTTAGAAGCAGATATTTCCCTGTGCTTACTGCTGTTTCTTCCATATGCCGGTAATGGGCTGAAAACGCCTGATTTGGGACTCTGCAGAGAAAGTGTTTGCAGACTGCTGAATCCACACACGGGTTTAACTCTGGAAGTTGAGTGCACACATTGACAACCGTTCTGTTAGATAGCTGCGTTTTGGATTTAGAAGCAGATATTTCCCTGTGCTTACTGCTGTTTCTTCCATATGCCGGTAATGGGCTGAAAACGCCTGTTTTGGGACTCTGCAGAGAAAGTGTTTGCAGACTGCTGAATCCTCACACTGGTTTAACTCTGGAAGTTGAGTGCACACATTGACAACCGTTCTGTTAGATAGCTGCGTTTTGGATTTAGAAGCAGATATTTCCCTGTGCTTACTGCTGTTTCTTCCATATGCCGGTAATGGGCTGAAAAAGCCTGTTTTGGGACTCTGCAGAGAAAGTGTTTGCTGACTGCTGAATCCACACACGGGTTTAACTCTGGAAGTTGACTGCACACATTGACAACCGTTCTGTTAGATAGCTGCGTTTTGGATTTAGAAGCAGATATTTCCATGTGCTTACTGCTGTTTCTTCCATATGCCGGTAATGGGCTGAAAACGCCTGTTTTGGGACTCTGCACAGAAAGGGTTTGCAGACTGCTGAATCCACACACGGGTTTAACTCTGGAAGTTGAGTGCACACATTGACAAACGTTGTGTTAGATAGCTGCGTTTTGGATTTAGAAGCAGATATTTCCCTGTGCTTACTGCTGTTTCTTCCATATGCCGGTAATGGGCTGAAAACGCCTGATTTGGGACTCTGCAGAGAAAGTGTTTGCAGACTGCTGAATCCACACACGGGTTTAACTCTGGAAGTTGAGCGCACACATTGACAAACGTTCTGTTAGATAGCTGCGTTTTGGATTTAGAAGCAGATATTTCCCTGTGCTTACTGCTGTTTCTTCCATATGCCGGTAAAGGGCTGAAAACGCCTGTTTTGGGACTCTGCAGAGAAAGTGTTTGCAGACTGCTGAATCCACACACGGGTTTAACTCTGGAAGTTGAGTGCACACATTGACAACCGTTCTGTTAGATAGCTGCGTTTTGGATTTAGAAGCAGATATTTCCCTGTGCTTACTGCTGTTTCTTCCATATGCTGGTAATGGGCTGAAAACGCCTGTTTTGGGACTCTGCAGAGAAAGTGTTTGCAGACTGCTGAATCCACACACGGGTTTAACTCTGGAAGTTGAGTGCACACATTGACAAACGTTCTGTTAGATAGCTGCGTTTTGGATTTAGAAGCAGATATTTCCCTGTGCTTACTGCTGTTTCTTCCATATGCCGGTAATGGGCTGAAAACGCCTGTTTTGGGACTCTGCAGAGAAAGTGTTTGCAGACTGCTGAATCCACACACGGGTTTAACTCTGGAAGTTGAGTGCACACATTGACAACCGTTCTGTTAGATAGCTGCGTTTTGGATTTAGAAGCAGATATTTCCCTGTGCTTACTGCTGTTTCTTCCATATGCGGGTAATGGGCTGAAAACGCCTGATTTGGGACTCTGCAGAGAAAGTGTTTGCAGACTGCTGAATCCACACACGGGTTTAACTCTGGAAGTTGAGTGCACACATTGACAACCGTTCTGTTAGATAGCTGCGTTTTGGATTTAGAAGCAGATATTTCCCTGTGCTTACTGCTGTTTCTTCCATATGCTGGTAATGGGCTGAAAACGCCTGTTTTGGGACTCTGCAGAGAAAGTGTTTGCAGACTGCTGAATCCTCACACTGGTTTAACTCTGGAAGTTGAGTGCACACATTGACAACCGTTCTGTTAGATAGCTGCGTTTTGGATTTAGAAGCAGATATTTCCCTGTGCTTACTGCTGTTTCTTCCATATGCCGGTAATGGGCTGAAAACGCCTGTTTTGGGACTCTGCAGAGAAAGTGTTTGCAGACTGCTGAATCCACACACGGGTTTAACTCTGGAAGTTGAGTGCACACAATGACAACCGTTCTGTTAGATAGCTGCGTTTTGGATTTAGAAGCAGATATTTCCCTGTGCTTACTGCTGTTTCTTCCATATGCCGGTAATGGGCTGAAAACGCCTGTTTTGGGACTCTGCAGAGAAAGTGTTTGCTGACTGCTGAATCCACACACGGGTTTAACTCTGGAAGTTGACTGCACACATTGACAACCGTTCTGTTAGATAGCTGCGTTTTGGATTTAGAAGCAGATATTTCCATGTGCTTACTGCTGTTTCTTCCATATGCCGGTAATGGGCTGAAAACGCCTGTTTTGGGACTCTGCAGAGAAAGTGTTTGAAGACTGCTGAATCCACACACGGGTTTAACTCTGGAAGTTGAGTGCACACATTGACAACCGTTCTGTTAGATAGCTGCGTTTTGGATTTAGAAGCAGATATTTCCCTGTGCTTACTGCTGTTTCTTCCATATGCCGGTAATGGGCTGAAAACGCCTGTTTTGGGACTCTGCACAGAAAGGGTTTGCAGACTGCTGAATCCACACACGGGTTTAACTCTGGAAGTTGAGTGCACACATTGACAACCGTTCTGTTAGATAGCTGCGTTTTGGATTTAGAAGCAGATATTTCCCTGTGCTTACTGCTGTTTCTTCCATATGCCGGTAATGGGCTGAAAACGCCTGTTTTGGGACTCTGCAGAGAAAGTGTTTGCAGACTGCTGAATCCACACACGGCTTTAACTCTGGAAGTTGAGTGCACACATTGACAACCGTTCTGTTAGATAGCTGCGTTTTGGATTTAGAAGCAGATATTTCCCTGTGCTTACTGCTGTTTCTTCCATATGCTGGTAATGGGCTGAAAACGCCTGTTTTGGGACTCTGCAGAGAAAGTGTTTGCAGACTGCTGAATCCACACACGGGTTTAACTCTGGAAGTTGAGTGCACACATTGACAACCGTTCTGTTAGATAGCTGCGTTTTGGATTTTGAAGCAGATATTTCCCTGTGCTTACTGCTGTTTCTTCCATATGCCGGTAATGGGCTGAAAACGCCTGTTTTGGGACTCTGCACAGAAAGGGTTTGCAGACTGCTGAATGCACACAGGGGTTTAACTCTGGAAGTTGAGTGCACACATTGACAACCGTTCTGTTAGATAGCTGCGTTTTGGATTTAGAAGCAGATATTTCCCTGTGCTTACTGCTGTTTCTTCCATATGCCGGTAATGGGCTGAAAACGCCTGTTTTGGGGACTCTGCACAGAAAGTGTTTGCAGACAGCTGAATCCACACACGGGTTTAACTCTGGAAGTTGAGTGCACACATTGACAACCGTTCTGTTAGATAGCTGCGTTTTGGATTTACAAGCAGATATTTCCCTGTGCTTACTGCTGTTTCTTCCATATGCCGGTAATGGGCTGAAACCGCCTGTTTTGGGACACTGCAGAGAAAGTGTTTGCAGACTGCTGAATCCACACACGGGTTTAACTCTGGAAGTTGAGTGCACACATTGACAACCGTTCTGTTAGATAGCTGCGTTTTGGATTTAGAAGCAGATATTTCCCTGTGCTTACTGCTGTTTCTTCCATATGCCGGTAATGGGCTGAAAACGCCTGTTTTGGGACTCTGCACAGAAAGTGTTTGCAGACTGCTGAATCTACACACGGGTTTAACTCTGGAAGTTGAGTGCACACATTGACAACCGTTCTGTTAGATAGCTGCGTTTTGGATTTAGAAGCTGCTATTTCCCTGTGCTTACTGCTGTTTCTTCCATTTGCCGGTAATGGGCTGAAAACGCCTGTTTTGGGACTCTGCAGAGAAAGTGTTTGCAGACTGCTGAATCCACACACGGGTTTAACTCTGGAAGTTGAGTGCACACATTGACAAACGTTCTGTTAGATAGCTGCGTTTTGGATTTAGAAGCAGATATTTCCCTGTGCTTACTGCTGTTTCTTCCATATGCCGGTAATGGGCTGAAAACGCCTGATTGGGACTCTGCAGAGAAAGGGTTTGCAGACTGCTGAATCCACACACGGGTTTAACTCTGGAAGTTGAGTGCACACATTGACAACCGTTCTGTTAGATAGCTGCGTTTTGGATTTAGAAGCAGATATTTCCCTGTGCTTACTGCTATTTCTTCCATATGCTGGTAATGGGCTGAAAACGCCTGTTTTGGGACACTGCAGAGAAAGTGTTTGCAGACTGCTGAATCCACACACTGGTTTAACTCTGGAAGTTGAGTGCACACATTGACAAGCGTTCTGTTAGATAGCTGCGTTTTGGATTTAGAAGCAGATATTTCCCTGTGCTTACTGCTGTTTCTTCCATATGCCGGTAATGGGCTGAAAACGCCTGTTTTGGGACTCTGCAGAGAAAGTGTTTGCAGACTGCTGAATCCACACACGGGTTTAACTCTGGAAGTTGAGTGCACACATTGACAACCGTTCTGTTAGATAGCTGCGTTTTGGATTTAGAAGCAGATATTTCCCTGTGCTTACTGCTGTTTCTTCCATATGCTGGTAATGGGCTGAAAAAGCCTGTTTTGGGACTCTGCAGAGAAAGTGTTTGCTGACTGCTGAATCCACACACGGGTTTAACTCTGGAAGTTGAGTGCACACATTGACAACCGTTCTGTTAGATAGCTGCATTTTGGATTTAGAAGCAGATATTTCCATGTGCTTACTGCTGTTTCTTCCATATGCCGGTAATGGGCTGAAAACGCCTGTTTTGGGACTCTGCAGAGAAAGTGTTTGCAGACTGCTGAATCCACACACGAGTTTAACTCTGGATGTTGAGTGCACACATTGACAAACGATCTGTTAGATAGCTGCGTTTTGGATTTAGAAGCAGATATTTCCCTGTGCTTACTGCTGTTTCTTCCATATGCCGGTAATGGGCTGAAAACGCCTGGTTTGGGACTCTGCACAGAAAGGGTTTGCAGACTGCTGAATGCACACACCGGTTTAACTCTGGAAGTTGAGTGCACACATTGACAACCGTTCAGTTAGATAGCTGCGTTTTGGATTTAGAAGCAGATATTTCCCTGTGCTTACTGCTGTTTCTTCCATATGCCGGTAATGGGCTGAAAACGCCTGATTTGGGACTCTGCAGAGAAAGTGTTTGCAGACTGCTGAATCCACACACGGGTTTAACTCTGGAAGTTGAGTGCACACATTGACAACCGTTCTGTTAGATAGCTGCGTTTTGGATTTAGAAGCAGATATTTCCCTGTGCTTACTGCTGTTTCTTCCATATGCTGGTAATGGGCTGAAAACGCCTGTTTTGGGACTCTGCAGAGAAAGTGTTTGTAGACTGCTGAATCCACACACTGGTTTAACTCTGGAAGTTGAGTTCACACATTGACAACCGTTCTGTTAGATAGCTGCGTTTTGGATTTAGAAGCAGATATTTCCCTGTGCTTACTGCTGTTTCTTCCATATGCAGGTAATGGGCTGAAAACGCCTGTTTTGGGACTCTGCACAGAAAGCGTTTGCAGACTGCTGAATCCACACACGGGTTTAACTCTGGAAGTTGAGTGCACACATTGACAACCGTTCTGTTAGATAGCTGCGTTTTGGATTTAGAAGCAGATATTTCCCTGTGCTGACTGTTGTTTCTTCCATATGCCGCTAAAGGGCTGAAAACGACTGTTTTGTGTCTCTGCACAGAAAGTGTTTGCAGACTGCTGAATCCACACACGGGTTTAACTCTGGAAGTTGAGTGCACACATTGAGAAACGTTCTGTTAGATAGCTGCGTTTTGGATTTAGAAGCAGATATTTCCCTGTGCTTACTGCAGTTTCTTCCTTATGCCGGTAATGGGCTGAAAACGCCTGTTTTGGGACTCTGCATAGAAAGGGTTTGCAGACTGCTGAATGCACACAGGGGTTTAACTCTGGAAGTTGAGTGCACACATTGACAACCGTTCTGTTAGATAGCTGCGTTTTGGATTTAGAAGCAGATATTTCCCTGTGCTTACTGCTGTTTCTTCCATATGCCGGTAATGGGCTGAAAACGCCTGTTTTGGGACTCTGCTCAGAAAGTGTTTGCAGACAGCTGAATCCACACACGGGTTTAACTCTGGAAGTTGAGTGCACACATTGACAACCGTTCTGTTAGATAGCTGCGTTTTGGATTTACAAGCAGATATTTCCCTGTGCTTACTGCTGTTTCTTCCATATGCCGGTAATGGGCTGAAACCGCCTGTTTTGGGACACTGCAGAGAAAGTGTTTGCAGACTGCTGAATCCACACACGGGTTTAACTCTGGAAGTTGAGTGCACACATTGACAACCGTTCTGTTAGATAGCTGCGTTTTGGATTTAGAAGCAGATATTTCCCTGTGCTTACTGCTGTTTCTTCCATATGCCGGTAATGGGCTGAAAACGCCTGTTTTGGGACTCTGCACAGAAAGTGTTTGCAGACTGCTGAATCCACACACGGGTTTAACTCTGGAAGTTGAGTGCACACATTGACAACCGTTCTGTTAGATAGCTGCGTTTTGGATTTAGAAGCTGCTATTTCCCTGTGCTTACTGCTGTTTCTTCCATTTGCCGGTAATGGGCTGAAAACGCCTGTTTTGGGACTCTGCAGAGAAAGTGTTTGCAGACTGCTGAATCCACACACGGGTTTAACTCTGGAAGTTGAGTGCACACATTGACAAACGTTCTGTTAGATAGCTGCGTTTTGGATTTAGAAGCAGATATTTCCCTGTGCTTACTGCTGTTTCTTCCATATGCCGGTAATGGGCTGAAAACGCCTGATTTGGGACTCTGCAGAGAAAGGGTTTGCAGACTGCTGAATCCACACACGGGTTTAACTCTGGAAGTTGAGTGCACACATTGACAACCGTTCTGTTAGATAGCTGCGTTTTGGATTTAGAAGCAGATATTTCCCTGTGCTTACTGCTATTTCTTCCATATGCTGGTAATGGGCTGAAAACGCCTGTTTTGGGACTCTGCAGAGAAAGTGTTTGCAGACTGCTGAATCCACACACGAGTTTAACTCTGGATGTTGAGTGCACACATTGACAAACGTTCTGTTAGATAGCTGCGTTTTGGATTTAGAAGCAGATATTTCCCTGTGCTTACTGCTGTTTCTTCCATATGCCGGTAATGGGCTGAAAACGCCTGGTTTGGGACTCTGCACAGAAAGGGTTTGCAGACTGCTGAATGCACACACCGGTTTAACTCTGGAAGTTGAGTGCACACATTGACAACCGTTCAGTTAGATAGCTGCGTTTTGGATTTAGAAGCAGATATTTCCCTGTGCTTACTGCTGTTTCTTCCATATGCCGGTAATGGGCTGAAAACGCCTGATTTGGGACTCTGCAGAGAAAGTGTTTGCAGACTGCTGAATCCACACACGGGTTTAACTCTGGAAGTTGAGTGCACACATTGACAACCGTTCTGTTAGATAGCTGCGTTTTGGATTTAGAAGCAGATATTTCCCTGTGCTTACTGCTGTTTCTTCCATATGCTGGTAATGGGCTGAAAACGCCTGTTTTGGGACTCTGCAGAGAAAGTGTTTGTAGACTGCTGAATCCACACACTGGTTTAACTCTGGAAGTTGAGTTCACACATTGACAACCGTTCTGTTAGATAGCTGCGTTTTGGATTTAGAAGCAGATATTTCCCTGTGCTTACTGCTGTTTCTTCCATATGCAGGTAATGGGCTGAAAACGCCTGTTTTGGGACTCTGCACAGAAAGCGTTTGCAGACTGCTGAATCCACACACGCGTTTAACTCTGGAAGTTGAGTGCACACATTGACAACCGTTCTGTTAGATAGCTGTGTTTTGGATTTAGAAGCAGATATTTCCCTGTGCTGACTGTTGTTTCTTCCATATGCCGCTAAAGGGCTGAAAACGACTGTTTTGTGTCTCTGCACAGAAAGTGTTTGCAGACTGCTGAATCCACACACGGGTTTAACTCTGGAAGTTGAGTGCACACATTGAGAAACGTTCTGTTAGATAGCTGCGTTTTGGATTTAGAAGCAGATATTTCCCTGTGCTTACTGCAGTTTCTTCCTTATGCCGGTAATGGGCTGAAAACGCCTGTTTTGGGACTCTGCAGAGAAAGTGTTTGCAGACTGCTGAATCCACTCACGGGTTTAACTCTGGAAGTTGAGTGCACACATTGACAACCGTTCTGTTAGATAGCTGCGTTTTGGATTTAGAAGCAGATATTTCCCTGTGCTTACTGCTGTTTCTTCCATATGCCGGTAAAGGGCTGAAAACGCCTGTTTTGGGACTCTGCAGAGAAAGTGTTTGCAGACTGCTGAATCCACACACGGGTTTAACTCTGGAAGTTGAGTGCACACATTGACAACCGTTCTGTTAGATAGCTGCGTTTTGGATTTAGAAGCAGATATTTCCCTGTGCTTACTGCTGTTTCTTCCATATGCCGGTAATGGGCTGAAAACGCCTGTTTTGGGACTCTGCACAGAAAGTGTTTGCAGACTGCTGAATCCACACACGGGTTTAACTCTGGAAGTTGAGTGCACACATTGACAACCGTTCTGTTAGATAGCTGCGTTTTGGATTTAGAAGCTGCTATTTCCCTGTGCTTACTGCTGTTTCTTCCATATGCCGGTAATGGGCTGAAAACGCCTGCTTTGGGACTCTGCAGAGAAAGTGTTTGCAGACTGCTGAATCCACACACCGGTTTAATTCTGGAAGTTGAGTGCACACATTGACAACCGTTCTGTTAGATAGCTGCGTTTTGGATTTAGAAGCAGATATTTCCCTGTGCTTACTGCTGTTTCTTCCATATGCTGGTAATGGGCTGAAAACCCCTGTTTTGGGACTCTGCAGAGAAAGTGTTTGCAGACTGCTGAATCCACACACTGGTTTAACTCTGGAAGTTGAGTGCACACATTGACAACCGTTCTGTTAGATAGCTGCGTTTTGGATTTAGAAGCAGATATTTCCCTGTGCTTACTGCTGCTTGTTCCATATGCCGGTAATGGGCTGAAAACGACTGTTTTGGGACTCTGCAGAGAAAGTGTTTGCAGACTGCTGAATCCACACACGGGTTTAACTCTGGAAGTTGAGTGCACACATTGACAACCGTTCTGTTAGATAGCTGCGTTTTGGATTTAGAAGCAGATATTTCCCTGTGCTTACTGCTGTTTCTTCCATATGCTGGTAAAGGGCTGAAAACGCCTGTTTTGGGACTCTGCAGAGAAAGTGTTTGTAGACTGCTGAATCCACACACTGGTTTAACTCTGGAAGTTGAGTTCACACATTGAAAACCGTTCTGTTAGATAGCTGCGTTTTGGATTTAGAAGCAGATATTTCCCTGTGCTTACTGCTGTTTCTTCCATATGCCGGTAATGGGCTGAAAACGGCTGTTTTGGGACTCTGCACAGAAAGCGTTTGCAGACTGCTGAATCCACACACGGGTTTAACTCTGGAAGTTGAGTGCACACATTGACAACCGTTCTGTTAGATAGCTGCGTTTTGGATTTAGAAGCAGATATTTCCCTGTGCTTACTGCTGTTTCTTCCATATGCCGGTAATGGGCTGAAAACGCCTGTTTTGGGACTCTGCACAGAAAGTGTTTGCAGACTGCTGAATCTACACACGGGTTTAACTCTGGAAGTTGAGTGCACACATTGACAACCGTTCTGTTAGATAGCTGCGTTTTGGATTTACAAGCAGATATTTCCCTGTGCTTACTGCTGCTTCTTACATATGCCGGTAATGGGCTGAAAGCGCCTGTTTTGGGACACTGCAGAGAAAGTGTTTGCAGACTGCTGAATCCACACACGGGTTAAACTCTGGAAGTTGAGTGCACACATTGACAACCGTTCTGTTAGATAGCTGCGTTTTGGATTTAGAAGCAGATATTTCCCTGTGCTGACTGCTGTTTCTTCCATATGCCGCTAAAGGGCTGAAAACGACTGTTTTGTGTCTCTGCACAGAAAGTGTTTGCAGACTGCTGAATCCACACACGGGTTTAACTCTGGAAGTTGAGTGCACACATTGACAAACGTTCTGTTAGATAGCTGCGTTTTGGATTTAGAAGCAGATATTTCCCTGTGCTTACTGCAGTTTCTTCCTTATGCCGGTAATGGGCTGAAAACGCCTGTTTTGGGACTCTGCAGAGAAAGTGTTTGCAGACTGCTGAATCCACTCACGGGTTTAACTCTGGAAGTTGAGTGCACACATTGACAACCGTTCTGTTAGATAGGTGCGTTTTGGATTTAGAAGCAGATATTTCCCTGTGCTTACTGCTGTTTCTTCCATATGCCGGTAAAGGGCTGAAAACGCCTGTTTTGGGACTCTGCAGAGAAAGTGTTTGCAGACTGCTGAATCCACACACGGGTTTAACTCTGGAAGTTGAGTGCACACATTGACAACCGTTCTGTTAGATAGCTGCGTTTTGGATTTAGAAGCAGATATTTCCCTGTGCTTACTGCTGTTTCTTCCATATGCCGGTAATGGGCTGAAAACGCCTGTTTTGGGACTCTGCACAGAAAGTGTTTGCAGACTGCTGAATCCACACACGGGTTTAACTCTGGAAGTTGAGTGCACACATTGACAACCGTTCTGTTAGATAGCTGCGTTTTGGATTTAGAAGCTGCTATTTCCCTGTGCTTACTGCTGTTTCTTCCATATGCCGGTAATGGGCTGAAAACGAATGTTTTGGGACTCTGCAGAGAAAGTGTTTGCAGACTGCTGAATCCACACACCGGTTTAATTCTGGAAGTTGAGTGCACACATTGACAACCGTTCTGTTAGATAGCTGCGTTTTGGATTTAGAAGCAGATATTTCCCTGTGCTTACTGCTGTTTCTTCCATATGCTGGTAATGGGCTGAAAACGCCTGTTTTGGGACTCTGCAGAGAAAGTGTTTGCAGACTGCTGAATCCACACACTGGTTTACCTCTGGAAGTTGAGTGCACACATTGACAACCGTTCTGTTAGATAGCTGCGTTTTGGATTTAGAAGCAGATATTTCCCTGTGCTTACTGCTGCTTGTTCCATATGCCGGTAATGGGCTGAAAACGACTGTTTTGGGACTCTGCAGAGAAAGTGTTTGCAGACTGCTGAATCCACACACGGGTTTAACTCTGGAAGTTGAGTGCACACATTGACAAACGTTCTGTTAGATAGCTGCGTTTTGGATTTAGAAGCAGATATTTCCCTGTGCTTACTGCTGTTTCTTCCATATGCCGGTAATGGGCTGAAAACGCCTGTTTTGGGACTCTGCACAGAAAGGGTTTGCAGACTGTTGAATCCACACACGGGTTTAACTCTGGAAGTTGAGTGCACACATTGACAACCGTTCTGTTAGATAGCTGCGTTTTGGATTTAGAAGCAGATATTTCCCTGTGCTTACTGCTGTTTCTTCCATATGCCGGTAATGGGCTGAAAACGCCTGATTTGGGACTCTGCAGAGAAAGTGTTTGCAGACTGCTGAATACACACACGGGTTTAACTCTGGAAGTTGAGTGCACACATTGACAACCGTTCTGTTAGATAGCTGCGTTTTGGATTTAGAAGCAGATATTTCCCTGTGCTTACTGCTGTTTCTTCCATATGCTGGTAATGGGCTGAAAACGCCTGTTTTGGGACTCTGCACAGAAAGGGTTTGCAGACTGCTGAATGCACACAGGGGTTTAACTCTGGAAGCTGAGTGCACACATTGACAACCGTTCTGTTAGATAGCTGTGTTTTGGATTTAGAAGCAGATATTTCCCTGTGCTTACTGCTGTTTCTTCCATATGCCGGTAATGGGCTGAAACCGCCTGTTTTGGGACACTGCAGAGAAAGTGTTTGCAGACTGCTGAATCCACACACGGGTTTAACTCTGGAAGTTGAGTGCACACATTGACAACCGTTCTGTTAGATAGCTGCGTTTTGGATTTAGAAGCAGATATTTCCCTGTGCTTACTGCTGTTTCTTCCATATGCCGGTAATGGGCTGAAAATGCCTGTTTTGGGACTCTGCAGAGAAACTTTTTGCAGACTGCTGAATCCACACACGGGTTTACCTCTGGAAGTTGAGTGCACACATTGACAACCGTTCTGTTAGATAGCTGCGTTTTGGATTTAGAAGCAGTTATTTCCCTGTGCTTACTGCAGTTTCTTCCTTATGCCGGTAATGGGCTGAAAACGCCTGTTTTGGGACTCTGCAGAGAAAGTGTTTGCAGACTGCTGAATCCACACACGGGTTTAACTCTGGAAGTTGAGTGCACACATTGACAACCGTTCTGTTAGATAGCTGCGTTTTGGATTTAGAAGCAGATATTTCCCTGTGCTTACTGCTGTTTCTTCCATAGGCCGGTAAAGGGCTGAAAACGCCTGTTTTGGGACTCTGCAGAGAAAGTGTTTGCAGACTGCTGAATCCACACACGGGTTTAACTCTGGAAGTTGAGTGCACACATTGACAACCGTTCTGTTAGATAGCTGCGTTTTTGATTTAGAAGCAGATATTTCCCTGTGCTTACTGCTGTTTCTTCCATATGCCGGTAATGGGCTGAAAACGCCTGATTTGGGACTCTGCAGAGAAAGTGTTTGCAGACTGCTGAATCCACACACGGGTTTAACTCTGGAAGTTGAGTGCACACATTGACAACCGTTCTGTTAGATAGCTGCGTTTTGGATTTAGAAGCAGATATTTCCCTGTGCTTACTGCTGTTTCTTCCATATGCTGGTAATGGGCTGAAAACGCCTGTTTTGGGACTCTGCAGAGAAAGTGTTTGCAGACTGCTGAATCCACACACTGGTTTAACTCTGGAAGTTGAGTGCACACATTGACAACCGTTCTGTTAGATAGCTGCGTTTTGGATTTAGAAGCAGATATTTCCCTGTGCTTACTGCTGTTTCTTCCATATGCCGGTAATGGGCTGAAAACGCCTGATTTGGGACTCTGCAGAGAAAGTGTTTGCAGACTGCTGAATCCACACACGGGTTTAACTCTGGAAGTTGAGTGCACACATTGACAACCGTTCTGTTAGATAGCTGCGATTTGGATTTAGAAGCAGATATTTCCCTGTGCTTACTGCTGTTTCTTCCATATGCCGGTAATGGGCTGAAAATGCCTGTTTTGGGACTCTGCAGAGAAACTGTTTGCAGACTGCTGAATCCACACACGGGTTTAACTCTGGAAGTTGAGTGCACACATTGACAACCGTTCTGTTAGATAGCTGCATTTTGGATTTAGAAGCAGTTATTTCCCTGTGCTTACTGCAGTTTCTTCCTTATGCCGGTAATGGGCTGAAAACGCCTGTTTTGGGACTCTGCAGAGAAAGTGTTTGCAGACTGCTGAATCCACACACGGGTTTAACTCTGGAAGTTGAGTGCACACATTGACAACCGTTCTGTTAGATAGCTGCGTTTTGGATTTAGAAGCAGATATTTCCCTGTGCTTACTGCTGTTTCTTCCATAGGCCGGTAAAGGGCTGAAAACGCCTGTTTTGGGACTCTGCAGAGAAAGTGTTTGCAGACTGCTGAATCCACACACGGGTTTAACTCTGGAAGTTGAGTGCACACATTGACAACCGTTCTGTTAGATAGCTGCGTTTTGGATTTAGAAGCAGATATTTCCCTGTGCTTACTGCTGTTTCTTCCATATGCCGGTAATGGGCTGAAAACGCCTGATTTGGGACTCTGCAGAGAAAGTGTTTGCAGACTGCTGAATCCACACACGGGTTTAACTCTGGAAGTTGAGTGCACACATTGACAACCGTTCTGTTAGATAGCTGCGTTTTGGATTTAGAAGCAGATATTTCCCTGTGCTTACTGCTGTTTCTTCCATATGCTGGTAATGGGCTGAAAACGCCTGTTTTGGGACTCTGCAGAGAAAGTGTTTGCAGACTGCTGAATCCACACACTGGTTTAACTCTGGAAGTTGAGTGCACACATTGACAACCGTTCTGTTAGATAGCTGCGTTTTGGATTTAGAAGCAGATATTTCCCTGTGCTTACTGCTGCTTGTTCCATATGCCGGTAATGGGCTGAAAACGACTGTTTTGGGACTCTGCAGAGAAAGTGTTTGCAGACTGCTGAATCCACACTCTGGTTTAACTCTGGAAGTTGAGTGCACACATTGACAAACGTTCTGTTAGATAGCTGCGTTTTGGATTTAGAAGCAGATATTTCCCTGTGCTTACTGCTGTTTCTTCCATATGCCGGTAATGGGCTGAAAACGCCTGTTTTGGGACTCTGCACAGAAAGGGTTTGCAGACTGTTGAATCCACACACGGGTTTAACTCTGGAAGTTGAGTGCACACATTGACAACCGTTCTGTTAGATAGCTGCGTTTTGGATTTAGAAGCAGATATTTCCCTGTGCTTACTGCTGTTTCTTCCATATGCCGGTAATGGGCTGAAAACGCCTGATTTGGAACTCTGCAGAGAAAGTGTTTGCAGACTGCTGAATCCACACACGGGTTTAACTCTGGAAGTTGAGTGCACACATTGACAACCGTTCTGTTAGATAGCTGCGTTTTGGATTTAGAAGCAGATATTTCCCTGTGCTTACTGCTGTTTCTTCCATATGCTGGTAATGGGCTGAAAACGCCTGTTTTGGGACTCTGCAGAGAAAGTGTTTGCAGACTGCTGAATCCACACACTGGTTTAACTCTGGAAGTTGAGTGCACACATTGACAACCGTTCTGTTAGATAGCTGCGTTTTGGATTTAGAAGCAGATATTTCCCTGTGCTTACTGCTGTTTCTTCCATATGCCGGTAATGGGCTGAAAACGCCTGTTTTGGGACTCTGCACAGAAAGGGTTTGCAGACTGCTGAATGCACACAGGGGTTTAACTCTGGAAGCTGAGTGCACACATTGACAACCGTTCTGTTAGATAGCTGTGTTTTGGATTTAGAAGCAGATATTTCCCTGTGCTTACTGCTGTTTCTTCCATATGCCGGTAATGGGCTGAAACCGCCTGTTTTGGGACACTGCAGAGAAAGTGTTTGCAGACTGCTGAATCCACACACGGGTTTAACTCTGGAAGTTGAGTGCACACATTGACAACCGTTCTGTTAGATAGCTGCGTTTTGGATTTAGAAGCAGATATTTCCCTGTGCTTACTGCTGTTTCTTCCATATGCCGGTAATGGGCTGAAAATGCCTGTTTTGGGACTCTGCAGAGAAAGTGTTTGCAGACTGCTGAATCCACACACGGGTTTAACTCTGGAAGTTGAGTGCACACATTGAGAACCGTTCTGTTAGATAGCTGCGTTTTGGATTTAGAAGCAGTTATTTCCCTGTGCTTACTGCAGTTTCTTCCTTATGCCGGTAATGGGCTGAAAACGCCTGTTTTGGGACTCTGCAGAGAAAGTGTTTGCAGACTGCTGAATCCACACACGGGTTTAACTCTGGAAGTTGAGTGCACACATTGACAACCGTTCTGTTAGATAGCTGCGTTTTGGATTTAGAAGCAGATATTTCCCTGTGCTTACTGCTGTTTCTTCCATAGGCCGGTAAAGGGCTGAAAACGCCTGTTTTGGGACTCTGCAGAGAAAGTGTTTGCAGACTGCTGAATCCACACACGGGTTTAACTCTGGAAGTTGAGTGCACACATTGACAACCGTTCTGTTAGATAGCTGCGTTTTGGATTTAGAAGCAGATATTTCCCTGTGCTTACTGCTGTTTCTTCCATATGCCGGTAATGGGCTGAAAACGCCTGTTTTGGGACTCTGCAGAGAAAGTGTTTGCAGACTGCTGAATCCACACACGGGTTTAACTCTGGAAGTTGAGTGCACACATTGACAACCGTTCTGTTAGATAGCTGCGTTTTGGATTTAGAAGCAGATATTTCCCTGTGCTTACTGCTGTTTCTTCCATATGCCGGTAATGGGCTGAAAACGCCTGTTTTGGGACTCTGCACAGAAAGTGTTTGCAGACTGCTGAATCTACACACGGGTTTAACTCTGGAAGTTGAGTGCACACATTGACAACCGTTCTGTTAGATAGCTGCGTTTTGGATTTACAAGCAGATATTTCCCTGTGCTTACTGCTGTTTCTTACATATGCCGGTAATGGGCTGAAAGCGCCTGTTTTGGGACACTGCAGAGAAAGTGTTTGCAGACTGCTGAATCCACACACGGGTTTAACTCTGGAAGTTGAGTGCACACATTGACAACCGTTCTGTTAGATAGCTGCGTTTTGGATTTAGAAGCAGATATTTCCCTGTGCTGACTGCTGTTTCTTCCATATGCCGCTAAAGGGCTGAAAACGACTGTTTTGTGTCTCTGCACAGAAAGTGTTTGCAGACTGCTGAATCCACACACGGGTTTAACTCTGGAAGTTGAGTGCACACATTGACAAACGTTCTGTTAGATAGCTGCGTTTTGGATTTAGAAGCAGATATTTCCCTGTGCTTACTGCAGTTTCTTCCTTATGCCGGTAATGGGCTGAAAACGCCTGTTTTGGGACTCTGCAGAGAAAGTGTTTGCAGACTGCTGAATCCACTCACGGGTTTAACTCTGGAAGCTGAGTGCACACATTGACAACCGTTCTGTTAGATAGCTGCGTTTTGGATTTAGAAGCAGATATTTCCCTGTGCTTACTGCTGTTTCTTCCATATGCCGGTAAAGGGCTGAAAACGCCTGTTTTGGGACTCTGCAGAGAAAGTGTTTGCAGACTGCTGAATCCACACACGGGTTTAACTCTGGAAGTTGAGTGCACACATTGACAACCGTTCTGTTAGATAGCTGCGTTTTGGATTTAGAAGCAGATATTTCCATGTGCTTACTGCTGTTTCTTCCATATGCCGGTAATGGGCTGAAAACGCCTGTTTTGGGACTCTGCACAGAAAGGGTTTGCAGACTGCTGAATCCACACACGGGTTTAACTCTGGAAGTTGAGTGCACACATTGACAACCGTTCTGTTAGATAGCTGCGTTTTGGATTTAGAAGCTGCTATTTCCCTGTGCTTACTGCTGTTTCTTCCATATGGCGGTAATGGGCTGAAAACGCCTGTTTTGGGACTCTGTAGAGAAAGTGTTTGCAGACTGCTGAATCCACACACCGGTTTAATTCTGGAAGTTGAGTGCACACATTGACAACCGTTCTGTTAGATAGCTGCGTTTTGGATTTAGAAGCAGATATTTCCCTGTGCTTACTGCTGTTTCTTCCATATGCTGGTAATGGGCTGAAAACGCCTGTTTTGGGACTCTGCAGAGAAAGTGTTTGCAGACTGCTGAATCCACACACTGGTTTAACTCTGGAAGTTGAGTGCACACATTGACAACCGTTCTGTTAGATAGCTGCGTTTTGGATTTAGAAGCAGATATTTCCCTGTGCTTACTGCTGCTTGTTCCATATGCCGGTAATGGGCTGAAAACGCCTGTTTTGGGACTCTGCAGAGAAAGTGTTTGCAGACTGCTGAATCCACACACGGGTTTAACTCTGGAAGTTGAGTGCACACATTGACAAACGTTCTGTTAGATAGCTGCATTTTGGATTTAGAAGCAGATATTTCCCTGTGCTTACTGCTGTTTCTTCCATATGCCGGTAATGGGCTGAAAATGCCTGTTTTGGGACTCTGCACAGAAAGGGTTTGCAGACTGTTGAATCCACACACGGGTTTAACTCTGGAAGTTGAGTGCACACATTGACAACCGTTCTGTTAGATAGCTGCGTTTTGGATTTAGAAGCAGATATTTCCCTGTGCTTACTGCTGTTTCTTCCATATGCCGGTAATGGGCTGAAAACGCCTGATTTGGGACTCTGCAGAGAAAGTGTTTGCAGACTGCTGAATCGACACACGGGTTTAACTCTGGAAGTTGAGTGCACACATTGACAACCGTTCTGTTAGATAGCTGCGTTTTGGATTTAGAAGCAGATATTTCCCTGTGCTTACTGCTGTTTCTTCCATATGCTGGTAAAGGGCTGAAAACGCCTGTTTTGGGACTCTGCAGAGAAAGTGTTTGCAGACTGCTGAATCCACACACTGGTTTAACTCTGGAAGTTGAGTGCACACATTGACAACCGTTCTGTTAGATAGCTGCGTTTTGGATTTAGAAGCAGATATTTCCCTGTGCTTACTGCTGTTTCTTCCATATGCCGGTAATGGGCTGAAACCGCCTGTTTTGGGACACTGCAGAGAAAGTGTTTGCAGACTGCTGAATCCACACACGGGTTTCACTCTGGAAGTTGAGTGCACACATTGACAACCGTTCTGTTAGATAGCTGCGTTTTGGATTTAGAAGCAGATATTTCCCTGTGCTTACGCTGTTTCTTCCATATGCCGGTAATGGGCTGAAAATGCCTGCTTTGGGACTCTGCAGAGAAAGTGTTTGCAGACTGCTGAATCCACACACGGGTTTAACTCTGGAAGTTGAGTGCAGACATTGACAAACGTTCTGTTAGATAGCTGCGTTTTGGATTTAGAAGCAGTTATTTCCCTGTGCTTACTGCAGTTTCTTCCTTATGCCGGTAATGGGCTGAAAACGCCTGTTTTGGGACTCTGCAGAGAAAGTGTTTGCAGACTGCTGAATCCACACACGGGTTTAACTCTGGAAGTTGAGTGCACACATTGACAACCGTTCTGTTAGATAGCTGCGTTTTGGATTTAGAAGCAGATATTTCCCTGTGCTTACTGCTGTTTCTTCCATAGGCCGGTAAAGGGCTGAAAACGCCTGTTTTGGGACTCTGCAGAGAAAGTGTTTGCAGACTGCTGAATCCACACACGGGTTTAACTCTTTAAGTTGAGTGCACACATTGACAACCGTTCTGTTAGATAGCTGCGTTTTGGATTTAGAAGCAGATATTTCCCTGTGCTTACTGCTGTTTCTTCCATATGCCGGTAATGGGCTGAAAACGCCTGTTTTGGGACTCTGCACAGAAAGTGTTTGCAGACTGCTGAATCCACACACGGGTTTAACTCTGGAAGTTGAGTGCACACATTGACAACCGTTCTGTTAGATAGCTGCGTTTTGGATTTAGAAGCAGATATTTCCCTGTGCTTACTGCTGTTTCTTCCATATGCCGGTAATGGGCTGAAAACGCCTGTTTTGGGACTCTGCACAGAAACTGTTTGCAGACTGCTGAATCTACACACGGGTTTAACTCTGGAAGTTGAGTGCACACATTGACAACCGTTCTGTTAGATAGCTGCGTTTTGGATTTACAAGCAGATATTTCCCTGTGCTTACTGCTGTTTCTTACATATGCCGGTAATGGGCTGAAAGCGCCTGTTTTGGGACACTGCAGAGAAAGTGTTTGCAGACTGCTGAATCCACACACGGGTTTAACTCTGGAAGTTGAGTGCACACATTGACAACCGTTCTGTTAGATAGCTGCGTTTTGGATTTAGAAGCAGATATTTCCCTGTGCTGACTGCTGTTTCTTCCATATGCCGCTAAAGGGCTGAAAACGACTGTTTTGTGTCTCTGCACAGAAAGTGTTTGCAGACTGCTGAATCCACACACGGGTTTAACTCTGGAAGTTGAGTGCACACATTGACAACCGTTCTGTTAGATAGCTGCGTTTTGGATTTAGAAGCAGATATTTCCCTGTGCTTACTGCAGTTTCTTCCTTATGCCGGTAATGGGCTGAAAACGCCTGTTTTGGGACTCTGCAGAGAAAGGGTTTGCAGACTGCTGAATCCACTCACGGGTTTAACTCTGGAAGCTGAGTGCACACATTGACAACCGTTCTGTTAGATAGCTGCGTTTTGGATTTAGAAGCAGATATTTCCCTGTGCTTACTGCTGTTTCTTCCATATGCCGGTAAAGGGCTGAAAACGCCTGTTTTGGGACTCTGCAGAGAAAGTGTTTGCAGACTGCTGAATCCACACACGGGTTTAACTCTGGAAGTTGAGTGCACACATTGACAACCGTTCTGTTAGATAGCTGCGTTTTGGATTTAGAAGCAGATATTTCCATGTGCTTACTGCTGTTTCTTCCATATGCCGGTAATGGGCTGAAAACGCCTGTTTTGGGACTCTGCACAGAAAGGGTTTGCAGACTGCTGAATCCACACACGGGTTTAACTCTGGAAGTTGAGTGCACACATTGACAACCGTTCTGTTAGATAGCTGCGTTTTGGATTTAGAAGCTGCTTTTTCCCTGTGCTTACTGCTGTTTCTTCCATATGGCGGTAACGGGCTGAAAACGCCTGTTTTGGGACTCTGCAGAGAAAGTGTTTGCAGACTGCTGAATCCACACACCGGTTTAATTCTGGAAGTTGAGTGCACACATTGACAACCGTTCTGTTAGATAGCTGCGTTTTGGATTTAGAAGCAGATATTTCCCTGTGCTTACTGCTGTTTCTTCCATATGCTGGTAATGGGCTGAAAACGCCTGTTTTGGGACTCTGCAGAGAAAGTGTTTGCAGACTGCTGAATCCACACACTGGTTTAACTCTGGAAGTTGAGTGCACACATTGACAACCGTTCTGTTAGATAGCTGCGTTTTGGATTTAGAAGCAGATATTTCCCTGTGCTTACTGCTGCTTGTTCCATATGCCGGTAATGGGCTGAAAACGACTGTTTTGGGACTCTGCAGAGAAAGTGTTTGCAGACTGCTGAATCCACACACGGGTTTAACTCTGGAAGTTGAGTGCACACATTGACAAACGTTCTGTTAGATAGCTGCGTTTTGGATTTAGAAGCAGATATTTCCCTGTGCTTACTGCTGTTTCTTCCATATGCCGGTAATGGGCTGAAAATGCCTGTTTTGGGACTCTGCACAGAAAGGGTTTGCAGACTGTTGAATCCACACACGGGTTTAACTCTGGAAGTTGAGTGCACACATTGACAACCGTTCTGTTAGATAGCTGCGTTTTGGATTTAGAAGCAGATATTTCCCTGTGCTTACTGCTGTTTCTTCCATATGCCGGTAATGGGCTGAAAACGCCTGATTTGGGACTCTGCAGAGAAAGTGTTTGCAGACTGCTGAATCCACACACGGGTTTAACTCTGGAAGTTGAGTGCACACATTGACAACCGTTCTGTTAGATAGCTGCGTTTTGGATTTAGAAGCAGATATTTCCCTGTGCTTACTGCTGTTTCTTCCATATGCTGGTAATGGGCTGAAAACGCCTGTTTTGGGACTCTGCAGAGAAAGTGTTTGCAGACTGCTGAATCCACACACTGGTTTAACTCTGGAAGTTGAGTGCACACATTGACAACCGTTCTGTTAGATAGCTGCGTTTTGGATTTAGAAGCAGATATTTCCCTGTGCTTACTGCTGTTTCTTCCATATGCCGGTAATGGGCTGAAACCGCCTGTTTTGGGACAGTGCAGAGAAAGTGTTTGCAGACTGCGGAATCCACACACGGGTTTAACTCTGGAAGTTGAGTGCACACATTGACAACCGTTCTGTTAGATAGCTGCGTTTTGGATTTAGAAGCAGATATTTCCCTGTGCTTACGCTGTTTCTTCCATATGCCGGTAATGGGCTGAAAATGCCTGTTTTGGGACTCTGCAGAGAAAGTGTTTGCAGACGGCTGAATCCACACACGGGTTTAACTCTGGAAGTTGAGTGCAGACATTGACAAACGTTCTGTTAGATAGCTGCGTTTTGGATTTAGAAGCAGTTATTTCCCTGTGCTTACTGCAGTTTCTTCCTTATGCCGGTAATGGGCTGAAAACGCCTGTTTTGGGACTCTGCAGAGAAAGTGTTTGCAGACTGCTGAATCCACACACGGGTTTAACTCTGGAAGTTGAGTGCACACATTGACAACCGTTCTGTTAGATAGCTGCGTTTTGGATTTAGAAGCAGATATTTCCCTGTGCTTACTGCTGTTTCTTCCATAGGCCGTTAAAGGGCTGAAAACGCCTGTTTTGGGACTCTGCAGAGAAAGTGTTTGCAGACTGCTGAATCCACACACGGGTTTAACTCTTTAAGTTGAGTGCACACATTGACAACCGTTCTGTTAGATAGCTGCGTTTTGGATTTAGAAGCAGATATTTCCCTGTGCTTACTGCTGTTTCTTCCATATGCCGGTAATGGGCTGAAAACGCCTGTTTTGGGACTCTGCACAGAAAGTGTTTGCAGACTGCTGAATCTACACACGGGTTTAACTCTGGAAGTTGAGTGCACACATTGACAACCGTTCTGTTAGATAGCTGCGTTTTGGATTTACAAGCAGATATTTCCCTGTGCTTACTGCTGTTTCTTACATATGCCGGTAATGGGCTGAAAGCGCCTGTTTTGGGACACTGCAGAGAAAGTGTTTGCAGACTGCTGAATCCACACACGGGTTTAACTCTGGAAGTTGAGTGCACACATTGACAACCGTTCTGTTAGATAGCTGCGTTTTGGATTTAGAAGCAGATATTTCCCTGTGCTGACTGCTGTTTCTTCCATATGCCGCTAAAGGGCTGAAAACGACTGTTTTGTGTCTCTGCACAGAAAGTGTTTGCAGACTGCTGAATCCACACACGGGTTTAACTCTGGAAGTTGAGTGCACACATTGACAAACGTTCTGTTAGATAGCTGCGTTTTGGATTTAGAAGCAGATATTTCCCTGTGCTTACTGCAGTTTCTTCCTTATGCCGGTAATGGGCTGAAAACGCCTGTTTTGGGACTCTGCAGAGAAAGTGTTTGCAGACTGCTGAATCCACTCACGGGTTTAACTCTGGAAGCTGAGTGCACACATTGACAACCGTTCTGTTAGATAGCTGCGTTTTGGATTTAGAAGCAGATATTTCCCTGTGCTTACTGCTGTTTCTTCCATATGCCGGTAAAGGGCTGAAAACGCCTGTTTTGGGACTCTGCAGAGAAAGTGTTTGCAGACTGCTGAATCCACACACGGGTTTAACTCTGGAAGTTGAGTGCACACATTGACAACCGTTCTGTTAGATAGCTGCGTTTTGGATTTAGAAGCAGATATTTCCATGTGCTTACTGCTGTTTCTTCCATATGCCGGTAATGGGCTGAAAACGCCTGTTTTGGGACTCTGCACAGAAAGGGTTTGCAGACTGCTGAATCCACACACGGGTTTAACTCTGGAAGTTGAGTGCACACATTGACAACCGTTCTGTTAGATAGCTGCGTTTTGGATTTAGAAGCTGCTATTTCCCTGTGCTTACTGCTGTTTCTTCCATATGGCGGTAATGGGCTGAAAACGCCTGTTTTGGGACTCTGTAGAGAAAGTGTTTGCAGACTGCTGAATCCACACACCGGTTTAATTCTGGAAGTTGAGTGCACACATTGACAACCGTTCTGTTAGATAGCTGCGTTTTGGATTTAGAAGCAGATATTTCCCTGTGCTTACTGCTGTTTCTTCCATATGCTGGTAATGGGCTGAAAACGCCTGTTTTGGGACTCTGCAGAGAAAGTGTTTGCAGACTGCTGAATCCACACACTGGTTTAACTCTGGAAGTTGAGTGCACACATTGACAACCGTTCTGTTAGATAGCTGCGTTTTGGATTTAGAAGCAGATATTTCCCTGTGCTTACTGCTGCTTGTTCCATATGCCGGTAATGGGCTGAAAACGCCTGTTTTGGGACTCTGCAGAGAAAGTGTTTGCAGACTGCTGAATCCACACACGGGTTTAACTCTGGAAGTTGAGTGCACACATTGACAAACGTTCTGTTAGATAGCTGCATTTTGGATTTAGAAGCAGATATTTCCCTGTGCTTACTGCTGTTTCTTCCATATGCCGGTAATGGGCTGAAAATGCCTGTTTTGGGACTCTGCACAGAAAGGGTTTGCAGACTGTTGAATCCACACACGGGTTTAACTCTGGAAGTTGAGTGCACACATTGACAACCGTTCTGTTAGATAGCTGCGTTTTGGATTTAGAAGCAGATATTTCCCTGTGCTTACTGCTGTTTCTTCCATATGCCGGTAATGGGCTGAAAACGCCTGATTTGGGACTCTGCAGAGAAAGTGTTTGCAGACTGCTGAATCGACACACGGGTTTAACTCTGGAAGTTGAGTGCACACATTGACAACCGTTCTGTTAGATAGCTGCGTTTTGGATTTAGAAGCAGATATTTCCCTGTGCTTACTGCTGTTTCTTCCATATGCTGGTAATGGGCTGAAAACGCCTGTTTTGGGACTCTGCAGAGAAAGTGTTTGCAGACTGCTGAATCCACACACTGGTTTAACTCTGGAAGTTGAGTGCACACATTGACAACCGTTCTGTTAGATAGCTGCGTTTTGGATTTAGAAGCAGATATTTCCCTGTGCTTACTGCTGTTTCTTCCATATGCCGGTAATGGGCTGAAACCGCCTGTTTTGGGACACTGCAGAGAAAGTGTTTGCAGACTGCTGAATCCACACACGGGTTTCACTCTGGAAGTTGAGTGCACACATTGACAACCGTTCTGTTAGATAGCTGCGTTTTGGATTTAGAAGCAGATATTTCCCTGTGCTTACGCTGTTTCTTCCATATGCCGGTAATGGGCTGAAAATGCCTGCTTTGGGACTCTGCAGAGAAAGTGTTTGCAGACTGCTGAATCCACACACGGGTTTAACTCTGGAAGTTGAGTGCAGACATTGACAAACGTTCTGTTAGATAGCTGCGTTTTGGATTTAGAAGCAGTTATTTCCCTGTGCTTACTGCAGTTTCTTCCTTATGCCGGTAATGGGCTGAAAACGCCTGTTTTGGGACTCTGCAGAGAAAGTGTTTGCAGACTGCTGAATCCACACACGGGTTTAACTCTGGAAGTTGAGTGCACACATTGACAACCGTTCTGTTAGATAGCTGCGTTTTGGATTTAGAAGCAGATATTTCCCTGTGCTTACTGCTGTTTCTTCCATAGGCCGGTAAAGGGCTGAAAACGCCTGTTTTGGGACTCTGCAGAGAAAGTGTTTGCAGACTGCTGAATCCACACACGGGTTTAACTCTTTAAGTTGAGTGCACACATTGACAACCGTTCTGTTAGATAGCTGCGTTTTGGATTTAGAAGCAGATATTTCCCTGTGCTTACTGCTGTTTCTTCCATATGCCGGTAATGGGCTGAAAACGCCTGTTTTGGGACTCTGCACAGAAAGTGTTAGCAGACTTCTGAATCCACACACGGGTTTAACTCTGGAAGTTGAGTGCACACATTGACAACCGTTCTGTTAGATAGCTGCGTTTTGGATTTAGAAGCAGATATTTCCCTGTGCTTACTGCTGTTTCTTCCATATGCCGGTAATGGGCTGAAAACGCCTGTTTTGGGACTCTGCACAGAAACTGTTTGCAGACTGCTGAATCTACACACGGGTTTAACTCTGGAAGTTGAGTGCACACATTGACAACCGTTCTGTTAGATAGCTGCGTTTTGGATTTACAAGCAGATATTTCCCTGTGCTTACTGCTGTTTCTTACATATGCCGGTAATGGGCTGAAAGCGCCTGTTTTGGGACACTGCAGAGAAAGTGTTTGCAGACTGCTGAATCCACACACGGGTTTAACTCTGGAAGTTGAGTGCACACATTGACAACCGTTCTGTTAGATAGCTGCGTTTTGGATTTAGAAGCAGATATTTCCCTGTGCTGACTGCTGTTTCTTCCATATGCCGCTAAAGGGCTGAAAACGACTGTTTTGTGTCTCTGCACAGAAAGTGTTTGCAGACTGCTGAATCCACACACGGGTTTAACTCTGGAAGTTGAGTGCACACATTGACAACCGTTCTGTTAGATAGCTGCGTTTTGGATTTAGAAGCAGATATTTCCCTGTGCTTACTGCAGTTTCTTCCTTATGCCGGTAATGGGCTGAAAACGCCTGTTTTGGGACTCTGCAGAGAAAGTGTTTGCAGACTGCTGAATCCACTCACGGGTTTAACTCTGGAAGCTGAGTGCACACATTGACAACCGTTCTGTTAGATAGCTGCGTTTTGGATTTAGAAGCAGATATTTCCCTGTGCTTACTGCTGTTTCTTCCATATGCCGGTAAAGGGCTGAAAACGCCTGTTTTGGGACTCTGCAGAGAAAGTGTTTGCAGACTGCTGAATCCACACACGGGTTTAACTCTGGAAGTTGAGTGCACACATTGACAACCGTTCTGTTAGATAGCTGCGTTTTGGATTTAGAAGCAGATATTTCCATGTGCTTACTGCTGTTTCTTCCATATGCCGGTAATGGGCTGAAAACGCCTGTTTTGGGACTCTGCACAGAAAGGGTTTGCAGACTGCTGAATCCACACACGGGTTTAACTCTGGAAGTTGAGTGCACACATTGACAACCGTTCTGTTAGATAGCTGCGTTTTGGATTTAGAAGCTGCTTTTTCCCTGTGCTTACTGCTGTTTCTTCCATATGGCGGTAACGGGCTGAAAACGCCTGTTTTGGGACTCTGCAGAGAAAGTGTTTGCAGACTGCTGAATCCACACACCGGTTTAATTCTGGAAGTTGAGTGCACACATTGACAACCGTTCTGTTAGATAGCTGCGTTTTGGATTTAGAAGCAGATATTTCCCTGTGCTTACTGCTGTTTCTTCCATATGCTGGTAATGGGCTGAAAACGCCTGTTTTGGGACTCTGCAGAGAAAGTGTTTGCAGACTGCTGAATCCACACACTGGTTTAACTCTGGAAGTTGAGTGCACACATTGACAACCGTTCTGTTAGATAGCTGCGTTTTGGATTTAGAAGCAGATATTTCCCTGTGCTTACTGCTGCTTGTTCCATATGCCGGTAATGGGCTGAAAACGACTGTTTTGGGACTCTGCAGAGAAAGTGTTTGCAGACTGCTGAATCCACACACGGGTTTAACTCTGGAAGTTGAGTGCACACATTGACAAACGTTCTGTTAGATAGCTGCGTTTTGGATTTAGAAGCAGATATTTCCCTGTGCTTACTGCTGTTTCTTCCATATGCCGGTAATGGGCTGAAAATGCCTGTTTTGGGACTCTGCACAGAAAGGGTTTGCAGACTGTTGAATCCACACACGGGTTTAACTCTGGAAGTTGAGTGCACACATTGACAACCGTTCTGTTAGATAGCTGCGTTTTGGATTTAGAAGCAGATATTTCCCTGTGCTTACTGCTGTTTCTTCCATATGCCGGTAATGGGCTGAAAACGCCTGATTTGGGACTCTGCAGAGAAAGTGTTTGCAGACTGCTGAATCCACACACGGGTTTAACTCTGGAAGTTGAGTGCACACATTGACAACCGTTCTGTTAGATAGCTGCGTTTTGGATTTAGAAGCAGATATTTCCCTGTGCTTACTGCTGTTTCTTCCATATGCTGGTAATGGGCTGAAAACGCCTGTTTTGGGACTCTGCAGAGAAAGTGTTTGCAGACTGCTGAATCCACACACTGGTTTAACTCTGGAAGTTGAGTGCACACATTGACAACCGTTCTGTTAGATAGCTGCGTTTTGGATTTAGAAGCAGATATTTCCCTGTGCTTACTGCTGTTTCTTCCATATGCCGGTAATGGGCTGAAACCGCCTGTTTTGGGACAGTGCAGAGAAAGTGTTTGCAGACTGCGGAATCCACACACGGGTTTAACTCTGGAAGTTGAGTGCACACATTGACAACCGTTCTGTTAGATAGCTGCGTTTTGGATTTAGAAGCAGATATTTCCCTGTGCTTACGCTGTTTCTTCCATATGCCGGTAATGGGCTGAAAATGCCTGTTTTGGGACTCTGCAGAGAAAGTGTTTGCAGACGGCTGAATCCACACACGGGTTTAACTCTGGAAGTTGAGTGCAGACATTGACAAACGTTCTGTTAGATAGCTGCGTTTTGGATTTAGAAGCAGTTATTTCCCTGTGCTTACTGCAGTTTCTTCCATATGCCGGTAATGGGCTGAAAATGCCTGTTTTGGGACTCTGCAGAGAAAGTGTTTGCAGACGGCTGAATCCACACACGGGTTTAACTCTGGAAGTTGAGTGCAGACATTGACAAACGTTCTGTTAGATAGCTGCGTTTTGGATTTAGAAGCAGTTATTTCCCTGTGCTTACTGCAGTTTCTTCCTTATGCCGGTAATGGGCTGAAAACGCCTGTTTTGGGACTCTGCAGAGAAAGTGTTTGCAGACTGCTGAATCCACACACGGGTTTAACTCTTTAAGTTGAGTGCACACATTGACAACCGTTCTGTTAGATAGCTGCGTTTTGGATTTAGAAGCAGATATTTCCCTGTGCTTACTGCTGTTTCTTCCATAGGCCGTTAAAGGGCTGAAAACGCCTGTTTTGGGACTCTGCAGAGAAAGTGTTTGCAGACTGCTGAATCCACACACGGGTTTAACTCTTTAAGTTGAGTGCACACATTGACAACCGTTCTGTTAGATAGCTGCGTTTTGGATTTAGAAGCAGATATTTCCCTGTGCTTACTGCTGTTTCTTCCATATGCCGGTAATGGGCTGAAAACGCCTGTTTTGGGACTCTGCACAGAAAGTGTTTGCAGACTGCTGAATCTACACACGGGTTTAACTCTGGAAGTTGAGTGCACACATTGACAACCGTTCTGTTAGATAGCTGCGTTTTGGATTTACAAGCAGATATTTCCCTGTGCTTACTGCTGTTTCTTACATATGCCGGTAATGGGCTGAAAGCGCCTGTTTTGGGACACTGCAGAGAAAGTGTTTGCAGACTGCTGAATCCACACACGGGTTTAACTCTGGAAGTTGAGTGCACACATTGACAACCGTTCTGTTAGATAGCTGCGTTTTGGATTTAGAAGCAGATATTTCCCTGTGCTGACTGCTGTTTCTTCCATATGCCGCTAAAGGGCTGAAAACGACTGTTTTGTGTCTCTGCACAGAAAGTGTTTGCAGACTGCTGAATCCACACACGGGTTTAACTCTGGAAGTTGAGTGCACACATTGACAAACGTTCTGTTAGATAGCTGCGTTTTGGATTTAGAAGCAGATATTTCCCTGTGCTTACTGCAGTTTCTTCCTTATGCCGGTAATGGGCTGAAAACGCCTGTTTTGGGACTCTGCAGAGAAAGTGTTTGCAGACTGCTGAATCCACTCACGGGTTTAACTCTGGAAGCTGAGTGCACACATTGACAACCGTTCTGTTAGATAGCTGCGTTTTAGATTTAGAAGCAGATATTTCCCTGTGCTTACTGCTGTTTCTTCCATATGCCGGTAAAGGGCTGAAAACGCCTGTTTTGGGACTCTGCAGAGAAAGTGTTTGCAGACTGCTGAATCCACACACGGGTTTAACTCTGGAAGTTGAGTGCACACATTGACAACCGTTCTGTTAGATAGCTGCGTTTTGGATTTAGAAGCAGATATTTCCATGTGCTTACTGCTGTTTCTTCCATATGCCGGTAATGGGCTGAAAACGCCTGTTTTGGGACTCTGCACAGAAAGGGTTTGCAGACTGCTGAATCCACACACGGGTTTAACTCTGGAAGTTGAGTGCACACATTGACAACCGTTCTGTTAGATAGCTGCGTTTTGGATTTAGAAGCTGCTATTTCCCTGTGCTTACTGCTGTTTCTTCCATATGGCGGTAATGGGCTGAAAACGCCTGTTTTGGGACTCTGTAGAGAAAGTGTTTGCAGACTGCTGAATCCACACACCGGTTTAATTCTGGAAGTTGAGTGCACACATTGACAACCGTTCTGTTAGATAGCTGCGTTTTGGATTTAGAAGCAGATATTTCCCTGTGCTTACTGCTGTTTCTTCCATATGCTGGTAATGGGCTGAAAACGCCTGTTTTGGGACTCTGCAGAGAAAGTGTTTGCAGACTGCTGAATCCACACACTGGTTTAACTCTGGAAGTTGAGTGCACACATTGACAACCGTTCTGTTAGATAGCTGCGTTTTGGATTTAGAAGCAGATATTTCCCTGTGCTTACTGCTGCTTGTTCCATATGCCGGTAATGGGCTGAAAACGACTGTTTTGGGACTCTGCAGAGAAAGTGTTTGCAGACTGCTGAATCCACACACGGGTTTAACTCTGGAAGTTGAGTGCACACATTGACAAACGTTCTGTTAGATAGCTGCATTTTGGATTTAGAAGCAGATATTTCCCTGTGCTTACTGCTGTTTCTTCCATATGCCGGTAATGGGCTGAAAATGCCTGTTTTGGGACTCTGCACAGAAAGGGTTTGCAGACTGTTGAATCCACACACGGGTTTAACTCTGGAAGTTGAGTGCACACATTGACAACCGTTCTGTTAGATAGCTGCGTTTTGGATTTAGAAGCAGATATTTCCCTGTGCTTACTGCTGTTTCTTCCATATGCCGGTAATGGGCTGAAAACGCCTGATTTGGGACTCTGCAGAGAAAGTGTTTGCAGACTGCTGAATCGACACACGGGTTTAACTCTGGAAGTTGAGTGCACACATTGACAACCGTTCTGTTAGATAGCTGCGTTTTGGATTTAGAAGCAGATATTTCCCTGTGCTTACTGCTGTTTCTTCCATATGCTGGTAATGGGCTGAAAACGCCTGTTTTGGGACTCTGCAGAGAAAGTGTTTGCAGACTGCTGAATCCACACACTGGTTTAACTCTGGAAGTTGAGTGCACACATTGACAACCGTTCTGTTAGATAGCTGCGTTTTGGATTTAGAAGCAGATATTTCCCTGTGCTTACTGCTGTTTCTTCCATATGCCGGTAATGGGCTGAAACCGCCTGTTTTGGGACACTGCAGAGAAAGTGTTTGCAGACTGCTGAATCCACACACGGGTTTCACTCTGGAAGTTGAGTGCACACATTGACAACCGTTCTGTTAGATAGCTGCGTTTTGGATTTAGAAGCAGATATTTCCCTGTGCTTACGCTGTTTCTTCCATATGCCGGTAATGGGCTGAAAATGCCTGCTTTGGGACTCTGCAGAGAAAGTGTTTGCAGACTGCTGAATCCACACACGGGTTTAACTCTGGAAGTTGAGTGCAGACATTGACAAACGTTCTGTTAGATAGCTGCGTTTTGGATTTAGAAGCAGTTATTTCCCTGTGCTTACTGCAGTTTCTTCCTTATGCCGGTAATGGGCTGAAAAACGCCTGTTTTGGGACTCTGCAGAGAAAGTGTTTGCAGACTGCTGAATCCACACACGGGTTTAACTCTGGAAGTTGAGTGCACACATTGACAACCGTTCTGTTAGATAGCTGCGTTTTGGATTTAGAAGCAGATATTTCCCTGTGCTTACTGCTGTTTCTTCCATAGGCCGGTAAAGGCTGAAAACGCCTGTTTTGGGACTCTGCAGAGAAAGTGTTTGCAGACTGCTGAATCCACACACGGGTTTAACTCTTTAAGTTGAGTCCACACATTGACAACCGTTCTGTTAGATAGCTGCGTTTTGGATTTAGAAGCAGATATTTCCCTGTGCTTACTGCTGTTTCTTCCATATGCCGGTAATGGGCTGAAAACGCCTGTTTTGGGACTCTGCACAGAAAGTGTTTTGCAGACTGCTGAATCCACACACGGGTTTAACTCTGGAAGTTGAGTGCACACATTGACAACCGTTCTGTTAGATAGCTGCGTTTTGGATTTAGAAGCAGATATTTCCCTGTGCTTACTGCTGTTTCTTCCATATGCCGGTAATGGGCTGAAAACGCCTGTTTTGGGACTCTGCACAGAAACTGTTTGCAGACTGCTGAATCTACACACGGGTTTAACTCTGGAAGTTGAGTGCACACATTGACAACCGTTCTGTTAGATAGCTGCGTTTTGGATTTACAAGCAGATATTTCCCTGTGCTTACTGCTGTTTCTTACCTATGCCGGGTAATGGGCTGAAAGCGCCTGTTTTGGGACACTGCAGAGAAAGTGTTTGCAGACTGCTGAATCCACACACGGGTTTAACTCTGGAAGTTGAGTGCACACATTGACAACCGTTCTGTTAGATAGCTGCGTTTTGGATTTAGAAGCAGATATTTCCTGTGCTGACTGCTGTTTCTTCCATATGCCGCTTAAAGGGCTGAAAACGACTGTTTTGTGTCTCTGCACAGAAAGTGTTTGCAGACTGCTGAATCCACACACGGGTTTAACTCTGGAAGTTGAGTGCACACATTGACAACCGTTCTGTTAGATAGCTGCGTTTTGGATTTAGAAGCAGATATTTCCCTGTGCTTACTGCAGTTTCTTCCTTATGCGGTAATGGGCTGAAAACGCCTGTTTTGGGACTCTGCAGAGAAAGTGTTTGCAGACTGCTGAATCCACTCACGGGTTTAACTCTGGAAGCTGAGTGCACACATTGACAACCGTTCTGTTAGATAGCTGCGTTTTGGATTTAGAAGCAGATATTTCCCTGTGCTTACTGCTGTTTCTTCCATATGCCGGTAAAGGGCTGAAAACGCCTGTTTTGGGACTCTGCAGAGAAAGTGTTTGCAGACTGCTGAATCCACACACGGGTTAACTCTGGAAGTTGAGTGCACACATTGACAACCGTTCTGTTAGATAGCTGCGTTTTGGATTTAGAAGCAGATATTTCCATGTGCTTACTGCTGTTTCTTCCATATGCCGGTAATGGGCTGAAAACGCCTGTTTTGGGACTCTGCACAGAAAGGGTTTGCAGACTGCTGAATCCACACACGGGTTTAACTCTGGAAGTTGAGTGCACACATTGACAACCGTTCTGTTAGATAGCTGCGTTTTGGATTTAGAAGCTGCTTTTTCCCTGTGCTTACTGCTGTTTCTTCCATATGGCGGTAACGGGCTGAAAACGCCTGTTTTTGGGACTCTGCAGAGAAAGTGTTTGCAGACTGCTGAATCCACACACCGGTTTAATTCTGGAAGTTGAGTGCACACATTGACAACCGTTCTGTTAGATAGCTGCGTTTTGGATTTAGAAGCAGATATTTCCCTGTGCTTACTGCTGTTTCTTCCATATGCTGGTAATGGGCTGAAAACGCCTGTTTTGGGACTCTGCAGAGAAAGTGTTTGCAGACTGCTGAATCCACACACTGGTTTAACTCTGGAAGTTGAGTGCACACATTGACAACCGTTCTGTTAGATAGCTGCGTTTTGGATTTAGAAGCAGATATTTCCCTGTGCTTACTGCTGCTTGTTCCATATGCCGGGTAATGGGCTGAAAACGACTGTTTTGGGACTCTGCAGAGAAAGTGTTTGCAGACTGCTGAATCCACACACGGGTTTAACTCTGGAAGTTGAGTGCACACATTGACAAACGTTCTGTTAGATAGCTGCGTTTTGGATTTAGAAGCAGATATTTCCCTGTGCTTACTGCTGTTTCTTCCATATGCCGGTAATGGGCTGAAAATGCCTGTTTTGGGACTCTGCACAGAATGGGTTTGCAGACTGTTGAATCCACACACGGGTTTAACTCTGGAAGTTGAGTGCACACATTGACAACCGTTCTGTTAGATAGCTGCGTTTTGGATTTAGAAGCAGATATTTCCCTGTGCTTACTGCTGTTTCTTCCATATGCCGGTAATGGGCTGAAAACGCCTGATTTGGGACTCTGCAGAGAAAGTGTTTGCAGACTGCTGAATCCACACACGGGTTTAACTCTGGAAGTTGAGTGCACACATTGACAACCGTTCTGTTAGATAGCTGCGTTTTGGATTTAGAAGCAGATATTTCCCTGTGCTTACTGCTGTTTCTTCCATATGCTGGTAATGGGCTGAAAACGCCTGTTTTGGGACTCTGCAGAGAAAGTGTTTGCAGACTGCTGAATCCACACACTGGTTTAACTCTGGAAGTTGAGTGCACACATTGACAACCGTTCTGTTAGATAGCTGCGTTTGGATTTAGAAGCAGATATTTCCCTGTGCTTACTGCTGTTTCTTCCATATGCCGGTAATGGGCTGAAACCGCCTGTTTTGGGACAGTGCAGAGAAAGTGTTTGCAGACTGCTGAATCCACACACGGGTTTAACTCTGGAAGTTGAGTGCACACATTGACAACCGTTCTGTTAGATAGCTGCGTTTTGGATTTAGAAGCAGATATTTCCCTGTGCTTACGCTGTTTCTTCCATATGCCGGTAATGGGCTGAAAATGCCTGTTTTGGGACTCTGCAGAGAAAGTGTTTGCAGACGGCTGAATCCACACACGGGTTTAACTCTGGAAGTTGAGTGCAGACATTGACAAACGTTCTGTTAGATAGCTGCGTTTTTGGATTTAGAAGCAGTTATTTCCCTGTGCTTACTGCAGTTTCTTCCTTATGCCGGTAATGGGCTGAAAACGCCTGTTTTGGGACTCTGCAGAGAAAGTGTTTGCAGACTGCTGAATCCACACACGGGTTTAACTCTGGAAGTTGAGTGCACACATTGACAACCGTTCTGTTAGATAGCTGCGTTTTTGGATTTAGAAGCAGATATTTCCCTGTGCTTACTGCTGTTTCTTCCATAGGCCGTTAAAGGGCTGAAATCGCCTGTTTTGGGACTCTGCAGAGAAAGTGTTTGCAGACTGCTGAATCCACACACGGGTTTAACTCTTTTAAGTTGAGTGCACACATTGACAACCGTTCTGTTAGATAGCTGCGTTTTGGATTTAGAAGCAGATATTTCCCTGTGCTTACTGCTGTTTCTTCCATATGCCGGTAATGGGCTGAAAACGCCTGTTTTGGGACTCTGCAGAGAAAGTGTTTGCAGACTGCTGAATCCACACACGGGTTTAACTCTGGAAGTTGAGTGCACACATTGACAAACGTTCTGTTAGATAGCTGCGTTTTGGATTTAGAAGCAGATATTTCCCTGTGCTTACTGCAGTTTCTTCCTTATGCCGGGTAATGGGCTGAAAACGCCTGTTTTGGGACTCTGCAGAGAAAGTGTTTGCAGACTGCTGAATCCACTCACGGGTTTAACTCTGGAAGCTGAGTGCACACATTGACAACCGTTCTGTTAGATAGCTGCGTTTTGGATTTAGAAGCAGATATTTCCCTGTGCTTACTGCTGTTTCTTCCATATGCCGGTAAAGGGCTGAAAACGCCTGTTTTGGGACTCTGCAGAGAAAGTGTTTGCAGACTGCTGAATCCACACACGGGTTTAACTCTGGAAGTTGAGTGCACACATTGACAACCGTTCTGTTAGATAGCTGCGTTTTGGATTTAGAAGCAGATATTTCCATGTGCTTACTGCTGTTTCTTCCATATGCCGGTAATGGGCTGAAAACGCCTGTTTTGGGACTCTGCACAGAAAGGGTTTGCAGACTGCTGAATCCACACACGGGTTTAACTCTGGAAGTTGAGTGCACACATTGACAACCGTTCTGTTAGATAGCTGCGTTTTGGATTTAGAAGCTGCTATTTCCCTGTGCTTACTGCTGTTTCTTCCATATGGCGGTAATGGGCTGAAAACGCCTGTTTTGGGACTCTGCAGAGAAAGTGTTGCAGACTGCTGAATCCACACACCGGTTTAATTCTGGAAGTTGAGTGCACACATTGACAACCGTTCTGTTAGATAGCTGCGTTTTGGATTTAGAAGCAGATATTTCCCTGTGCTTACTGCTGTTTCTTCCATATGCTGGTAATGGGCTGAAAACGCCTGTTTTGGGACTCTGCAGAGAAAGTGTTTGCAGACTGCTGAATCCACACACTGGTTTAACTCTGGAAGTTGAGTGCACACATTGACAACCGTTCTGTTAGATAGCTGCGTTTTGGATTAGAAGCAGATATTTCCCTGTGCTTACTGCTGCTTGTTCCATATGCCGGTAATGGGGCTGAAAACGACTGTTTTGGGACACTGCAGAGAAAGTGTTTGCAGACTGCTGAATCCACACACGGGTTTAACTCTGGAAGTTGAGTGCACACATTGACAAACGTTCTGTTAGATAGCTGCGTTTTGGATTTAGAAGCAGATATTTCCCTGTGCTTACTGCTGTTTCTTCCATATGCCGGTAATGGGCTGAAAATGCCTGTTTTGGGACTCTGCACAGAAAGGGTTTGCAGACTGTTGAATCCACACACGGGTTTACTCTGGAAGTTGAGTGCACACATTGACAACCGTTCTGTTAGATAGCTGCGTTTTGGATTTAGAAGCAGATATTTCCCTGTGCTTACTGCTGTTTCTTCCATATGCCGGGTAATGGGCTGAAAACGCCTGATTTGGGACTCTGCAGAGAAAGTGTTTGCAGACTGCTGAATCGACACACGGGTTTAACTCTGGAAGTTGAGTGCACACATTGACAACCGTTCTGTTAGATAGCTGCGTTTTGGATTTAGAAGCAGATATTTCCCTGTGCTTACTGCTGTTTCTTCCATATGCTGGTAATGGGCTGAAAACGCCTGTTTTGGGACTCTGCAGAGAAAGTGTTTGCAGACTGCTGAATCCACACACTGGTTTAACTCTGGAAGTTGAGTGCACACATTGACAACCGTTCTGTTAGATAGCTGCGTTTTGGATTTAGAAGCAGATATTTCCCTGTGCTTACTGCTGTTTCTTCCATATGCCGGTAATGGGCTGAAACCGCCTGTTTTGGGACACTGCAGAGAAAGTGTTTGCAGACTGCTGAATCCACACACGGGTTTTAACTCTGGAAGTTGAGTGCACACATTGACAACCGTTCTGTTAGATAGCTGCGTTTTGGATTTAGAAGCAGATATTTCCCTGTGCTTACGCTGTTTCTTCCATATGCCGGTAATGGGCTGAAAATGCCTGTTTTGGGACTCTGCAGAGAATGTGTTTGCAGACTGCTGAATCCACACACGGGTTTAACTCTGGAAGTTGAGTGCAGACATTGACAAACGTTCTGTTAGATAGCTGCGTTTTGGATTTAGAAGCAGTTATTTCCCTGTGCTTACTGCAGTTTCTTCCTTATGCCGGTAATGGGCTGAAAACGCCTGTTTTGGGACTCTGCAGAGAAAGTGTTTGCAGACTGCTGAATCCACACACGGGTTTAACTCTGGAAGTTGAGTGCACACATTGACAACCGTTCTGTTAGATAGCTGCGTTTTGGATTTAGAAGCAGATATTTCCCTGTGCTTACTGCTGTTTCTTCCATAGGCCGGTAAAGGGCTGAAAACGCCTGTTTTGGGACTCTGCAGAGAAAGTGTTTGCAGACTGCTGAATCCACACACGGGTTTAGCTCTTTAAGGTTGAGTGCACACATTGACAACCGTTCTGTTAGATAGCTGCGTTTTGGATTTAGAAGCAGATATTTCCCTGTGCTTACTGCTGTTTCTTCCATATGCCGGTAATGGGCTGAAAACGCCTGTTTTGGGACTCTGCACAGAAAGTGTTTGCAGGACTGCTGAATCCACACACGGGTTTAACTCTGGAAGTTGAGTGCACACATCGACAACCGTTCTTTTAGATAGCTGCGTTTTGGATTTAGAAGCAGATATTTCCCTGTGCTTACTGCTGTTTCTTCCATATGCCGGGTAATGGGCTGAAAACGCCTGTTTTGGGACTCTGCACAGAAAGTGTTTGCAGACTGCTGAATCTACACACGGGTTTAACTCTGGAAGTTGAGTGCACACATTGACAACCGTTCTGTTAGATAGCTGCGTTTTGGATTTACAAGCAGATATTTCCCTGTGCTTACTGCTGTTTCTTACATATGCCGGTAATGGGCTGAAAGCGCCTGTTTTGGGACACTGCAGAGAAAGTGTTTGCAGACTGCTGAATCCACACACGGGTTTAACTCTGGAAGTTGAGTGCACACATTGACAACCGTTCTGTTAGATAGCTGGCGTTTTGGATTTAGAAGCAGATATTTTCCTGTGCTGACTGCTGTTTCTTCCATATGCCGCTAAAGGCTGAAACGACTGTTTTGTGTCTCTGCACAGAAAGTGTTTGCAGACTGCTGAATCCACACACGGGTTTAACTCTGGAAGTTGAGTGCACACATTGACAAACGTTCTGTTAGATAGCTGCGTTTGGATTTAGAAGCAGATATTTCCCTGTGCTTACTGCAGTTTCTTCCTTATGCCGGTAATGGGCTGAAAACGCCTGTTTTGGGACTCTGCAGAGAAAGTGTTTGCAGACTGCTGAATCCACTCACGGGTTTAACTCTGGAAGCTGAGTGCACACATTGACAACCGTTCTGTTAGATAGCTGCGTTTTGGATTTAGAAGCAGATATTTCCCTGTGCTTACTGCTGTTTCTTCCATATGCCGGTAAAGGGCTGAAAACGCCTGTTTTGGGACTCTGCAGAGAAAGTGTTTGCAGACTGCTGAATCCACACACGGGTTTAACTCTGGAAGTTGAGTGCACACATTGACAACCGTTCTGTTAGATAGCTGCGTTTTGGATTTAGAAGCAGATATTTCCATGTGCTTACTGCTGTTTCTTCCATATGCCGGTAAATGGGCTGAAAACGCCTGTTTTTGGGACTCTGCACAGAAAGGGTTTGCAGACTGCTGAATCCACACACGGGTTTAACTCTGGAAGTTGAGTGCACACATTGACACCGTTCTGTTAGATAGCTGCGTTTTGGATTTAGAAGCTGCTTTTTCCCTGTGCTTACTGCTGTTTCTTCCATATGGCGGTAATGGGCTGAAAACGCCTGTTTTGGGACTCTGCAGAGAAAGTGTTTGCAGACTGCTGAATCCACACACCGGTTTAATTCTGGAAGTTGAGTGCACACATTGACAACCGTTCTGTTAGATAGCTGCGTTTTGGATTTAGAAGCAGATATTTTCCTGTGCTTACTGCTGTTTCTTCCATATGCTGGTAATGGGCTGAAAACGCCTGTTTTGGGACACTGCAGAGAAAGTGTTTGCAGACTGCTGAATCCACACACGGGTTTTAACTCTGGAAGTTGAGTGCACACATTGACAACCGTTCTGTTAGATAGCTGCGTTTTGGATTTAGAAGCAGATATTTCCCTGTGCTTACGCTGTGTCTTCCATATGCCGGTAATGGGCTTGAAAATGCCTGTTTTGGGACTCTGCAGAGAAAGTGTTTTGCAGACTGCTGAATCCACACACGGGTTTAACTCTGGAAGTTGAGTGCAGACATTGACAAACGTTCTGTTAGATAGCTGCGTTTTGGATTTAGAAGCAGTTATTTCCCTGTGCTTACTGCAGTTTCTTCCTTATGCCGGTAATGGGCTGAAAACGCCTGTTTTGGGACTCTGCAGAGAAAGTGTTTGCAGACTGCTGAATCCACACACGGGTTTAACTCTGGAAGTTGAGTGCACACATTGACAACCGTTCTGTTAGATAGCTGCGTTTTGGATTTAGAAGCAGATATTTCCCTGTGCTTACTGCTGTTTCTTCCATAGGCCGGTAAAGGGCTGAAAACGCCTGTTTTGGGACTCTGCAGAGAAAGTGTTTGCAGACTGCTGAATCCACACACGGGTTTTAGCTCTTTAAGTTGAGTGCACACATTGACAACCGTTCTGTTAGATAGCTGCGTTTTGATTTAGAAGCAGATATTTCCCTGTGCTTACTGCTGTTTCTTCCATATGCCGGTAATGGGCTGAAAACGCCTGTTTTGGGACTCTGCACAGAAAGTGTTTGCAGACTGCTGAATCCACACACGGGTTTAACTCTGGAAGTTGAGTGCACACATCGACAACCGTTCTTTTAGATAGCTGCGTTTTGGATTTAGAAGCAGATATTTCCCTGTGCTTACTGCTGTTTCTTCCATATGCCGGTAATGGGCTGAAAACGCCTGTTTTGGGACTCTGCACAGAAAGTGTTTGCAGACTGCTGAATCTACACACGGGTTTAACTCTGGAAGTTGAGTGCACACATTGACAACCGTTCTGTTAGATAGCTGCGTTTTGGATTTACAAGCAGATATTTCCTGTGCTTACTGCTGTTTCTTACATATGCCGGTAATGGGCTGAAAGCGCCTGTTTTTGGGACACTGCAGAGAAAGTGTTTGCAGACTGCTGAATCCACACACGGGTTTAACTCTGGAAGTTGAGTGCACACATTGACAACCGTTCTGTTAGATAGCTGCGTTTTGGATTTAGAAGCAGATATTTCCTGTGCTGACTGCTGTTTCTTCCATATGCCGCTAAAGGGCTGAAAACGACTGTTTTGTGTCTCTGCACAGAAAGTGTTTGCAGACTGCTGAATCCACACACGGGTTTAACTCTGGAAGTTGAGTGCACACATTGACAAACGTTCTGTTAGATAGCTGCGTTTTGGATTTAGAAGCAGATATTTCCCTGTGCTTACTGCAGTTTCTTCCTTATGCCGGTAATGGGCTGAAAACGCCTGTTTTGGGACTCTGCAGAGAAAGTGTTTGCAGACTGCTGAATCCACTCACGGGTTTAACTCTGGAAGCTGAGTGCACACATTGACAACCGTTCTGTTAGATAGCTGCGTTTTGGATTTTAGAAGCAGATATTTCCCTGTGCTTACTGCTGTTTCTTCCATATGC